>NC_031971.2:38031582-38256582 GCF_001858045.2 Oreochromis niloticus | reverse complement strand
ACATCAGGAGAGGCGCCTGTAGCATTGTTGTCAAAGATTTCATCTCTGAAACAAATTCAAAAGCAAAGCAACACTCAGAATAAACAACATTTAAAAATATGAATAAATGAACAAATACAGTGCTCATTATCTCACAGCTGTATTGATCCTGCTGCTTTTAACATAACTTACAGCACAAATTCGAGGGCTCTGTGTGTCATGGTGAGACTTTTTAAATGTTTTTCTTTCATAAGTTTATCGAGAGCACGTCCAGCTGCATAGTCGTTGAAGTCAAACACTTTGTGGACTGTTCTGGAGAACTGAACTGCTGCGAACTGGAAACAGAACAAACAACAACAAAAAATAAAAACAGGAAAAATACATAAATACATTACTCATATAATGCATTATACATATATATATATATGTATATATGTGTGTGTGTGTGTGTGTGTGTGTGTGTGTATAGTTATGCTATGAATAATTTGATGAGCTGTATAATGACCGTTACTGGCATGTCCCTAAGGCTGCCCATTATCTCCACAATGAAGTCCTTAATTTTGTTGAATTCTCTTTCATCCAAACTCGCTGATCCATCAAATAAAAAAACGACTTCCACAGACTTATTTGTTCGTTCTGGGGGGGAAATGTTGAACAATTTGAAAGAGAATGTAACCAGGAACATATAAAACTTAAAAAAAAAGTTTTACCTTCACCAACAGAAGCAGAGGTTTGTTGAAGATTTGGGATCTGGTGACAGACAATATTCAGGTACGAGTTGTCGGAACAGTTGCTGACTGCAGTTGTGCTGCAAACCTAAAACAAATCATAAGAGAACTTAAATGTCCAACAATGGAAATATTTAGCAGTTACAGAACAGCTAAATGCAGAGCATAGCTTAAATCTATGGGAAATCCATCTGTGCTGCGTAATCATAACAGAAGATACAACTTAAAATGTTGACTTTACAACATTACATAGATTCAAATCAATTGTATTTTATTTATAAAGTGACAAATTACAACAACAGTTGCCTCAATGTGCTCTATACTGTAAGGTAAAGACCTTACAATAATTGAGAGAAAACCCCAACAGTCAGATGACCCCCGTGAGCGAGCGCTTTGGCAACAGTGGGAAGGAAAAACTCCGTTTAGATGAATGAGCATAATTAAAGTGATTACTCTGCATCCTGTGGAGAACATGATTTCAAGGCAAATCATTCAGCGCTTATTCAGAATTGTTCAATTTCACCAGCTTTTCTAAACCCTGATGTCACACTGCTAGAATCAATATTTACACCAATGAGATGATCACATAATGTTTCAATTACACAAAAAGTCTCACGCAGCATGACAGCAGACACTCCAGGACCCTGCAACCACAAATGGTGCTAACTAGTTCAGAAAATTGATAGAAGGATGTGAAGGTTGAAATAAAAAAAATAAAGAATTGTTTATTTTATTGCTTTAAAAAAAGTACTGATCCGTCACTGAAAAGAGCAGGTTCCCACCAACCAGTGAAAATTTGGTTTAACGTCACAGAAATAACATCAGTGCTGCTGGATTATAGATCAGTAACTGACCTTGACATCAAATGTGTGGAGATTATGTCATTTTCTTTATTATTTTAAAGTCATTACTTTATAATATTAAGAGCCTTGAGGTGACTGTTGCTGTGATTAGCTGCCATATAGACTAAACTGAATTGACCTGAGCTGAATTTAGATATTCACCTTTTTGAAAACAGCACTGAATCCACTGAATTCTGCCCGAGGAGCTGTGCAACCTAAATATGAAGAGATACATGTGACCACCACTGGTCCACACCAGGAAGATAACAGTGATTTTTGTAAATGTATTTATCAAAACAGGGAACAAAGTTTAACATCACCTTCCACAGTAAATATCTTTTCCTGTAAATTCTCCAGCACTCCTATGAGTCCATCAAAGTCCTCAATTTTGAAGGCATTTCTATGTTTTGGCTCTGAAGCAATGGCCCTGAATTTATCCAGTCTGGCAGCTCTGACCTGAAATCAGAATACTGCTTGAAAACAGGAAATTCAAAGTCTGACATCAGCATGGGAAGTAAAAACTGGACTGAGAGCTGAAATCTGCTGAGCTGTTTGTGCTGAGACTGACAACATGATGCTTTTTCTGTTGGGACTAGTGTAACACATCACATCCTACCCCAACGACAAGACGAATTATATTTTTATCGTCGTATCTTTTAATGATCCCATTCCTGTCTGTATCAGAGGGATCTCCGTCTGTGATTAGAACCAGAACTTTGGTAACATCAGGAGAGGCGCCTGTAGCATTGTTGTCAAAGATTTCATCTCTGAAACAAAAGCAAAGCAACACTCAGAATAAACAACATTTAAAAATATGAATAAATGAACAAATACAGTGCTCATTATCTCACAGCTGTATTGATCCTGCTGCTTTTAACATAACTTACAGCACAAATTCGAGGGCTCTGTGTGTCATGGTGAGACTTTTTAAATGTTTTTCTTTCATAAGTTTTTCGAGAGCGCGTCCGTCTTCATAGTCGTTGAAGTCAAACACTTTGTGGACTGTGTTGGAGAACTGAACTGCTGCGAACTGGAAACAGAACAAACAACAACAACAAGAAAAATACATTATTCATATAATGTATAGTTTATTCATATTGCTATGAATAATTTGATGAGCTGTGTAATGACCGTTACTGGTGTGTCCCTATGGCTCTCCATTATCTCCACAATGAAGTCTTTATTTTTGTTGAATTCTGCTTCAGTCATACTTGCTGATCCATCAAATAAAAAAACTACTTCCACAGACTTATTTGTTTGTTCTGGGGGTGAAAAGCATGAAAATATTTAGCCTGCAAGATGGAAACAGACATAAACATACCTCACACAGTCTTACTACATTTTCTGGTCAGATGAAACAAAGATTCATCTATAAGCATGAACATTATTTAATTAACATATGCAATAATTATGATCTCACAGTTGTACTCAGCCACCTGTTTCTAATGTAACTGAACTTACAGAATCAATCAGAGTGCTCTGTGTGTGTTGGTGAGACACTTGCAGCTTCATAGTCGTCAAGTTCAAACACTTTGTTGACCACTACGGTCTGCTGGACACAGACAGTGAGACTAACATTTTACCGCTAGAAGAAAAGCCAATATTTTTTACCTTGGGTGGACGGTCCACGGTCAAGTTTCATCTTGTAACACACTTTGTTCAGAGACGAGTTCCCACTGTGTGGATGCACTGCACTTGGGCTGCAGACCTACATCAGGTTTTAAAAGAGAACAAAGAAATATGATCTGAGATTATGTTTTGTTTTGAATATTGTCAGTGAAAATGTTTTTTGAGTGTTTCTTACAGTGATTTGAGAGCGCATGGCGTCCTCAGATATCGACAGTCCAAAGTGCCTGATGGGTATCGGGCTGTCTGCGGGAGAAATTTCTGTGACAATAACATCAGATTATATTAAAAATACAAATACACTACATCATTCTGCAATAGAAAAAAATGTCTCGATCTGGAAATTAAAACTCATTTTACATTGTGGGAGTCGGACACATACAGCCCACTTTAATCTTAAATGGACCAGACCAGGTGAACTGGAGTCTTTGCTGTGATCTAGATGATGTTTGCAGTTTCACGTGGTCTTCATAGAGAATGTAATGTCTAAGATGTGCCGATAATTAATATCCCTACTGATATGACAGTAAAAACTATATCAGTATCAAGATTAGTTTTCAGGACTTTCTCCCTGTTTACCTTACAACATAAAGTGCAGTGAGGCAACTATAAAAATAATAAATATAAAAATATAGCTCAACCTCCATACTGTGGCAGTATTTTTAATGTCCTAAAAATGGTTTCCAATTCAAAACCACATTAATGTACCTGGAACAATGATGCAGCGGTGGGTCAGGTTCAGATCAGATGTGCATGTCTCTTCAGGTCCTAGCTGCTCTGGTGCAGTGACAAGTGTCCTGTGGACACAACAACACTCGTGATAATCACTAAAAAGAGAGTTTTTTTGTTTCTGACCTGTGCTCTCAGAATTTGTTTATCATTTTAACCTTGCAGCTGAAGTTGAGTTCAATAACTTGGGCAGTAGCAGCCGTACATGCACCATCTCTGAAAACACCCCTGGACCAGATTGACAACAACCACGAATACTCTTGGGGTCAATGAAAGCAAATATGCTGTGTGGGCGTTATTTATTTTTCCCTCGATCGGGACAAAGGTAATCTTTACTTTTACCCAAGTTTGTTTAAGACAGCAACTAGAGTTAAGTGACCTTTAATTTTATCAAGCGGTTACTTTGCACTTTTGGGACATCAAAAGTGCTCTGATCATCGGATCCCAGCTACATTTTCCCCCTACTTTCTTTCCAGTCCATTTCCTGTCCCCATCCTCTATGAGAAACGTTAAATAAATAGTTCTATTGTGCCTTAGTGAGATCTGATGAGACAGAAATAAGACAACAACAAAAAACATGCACTGATTTGCACAGAAAAGCTGTACACCACATTAATGATGCAAATATGATGTAATATTTTGATACTTTGAATCTTTAGATTAGCTTTGATACTCACCCATTGTTCTTGTCAGACAGTAACTGAAGCACCTTGTTTTGGAAGAAATCTTTTTGTTCTGTAGTAAAGATGCGGGTGGCTGTCGTATCAATGTTGAAAGCCAAACATACAGAGATGGCTGCAGCACGTCATAAAAAAAAATAAATTAATTAATGATTTCATCTTGTGTAAAAACGTTTGGCTGGCAATGGTAACACACTTATTCTACATCTGTCCAAATCTACCAAAGAGTCTGAATTTGAGATCATCAGTTTTAGAAAGTTACAGAAACGGTTCGACTGAGGCCGTAAATCAAAATTGGGACGATGTGGTGAGAGGGAGGGTCCTGATACACAATACACATCTGATTAAGTTTATTGGCTTCTTAAGACCATTTTCTGCATACAAAGAATCTCATGACAAAAACATACTAAAAATACTGTGTTTCAATTTGAGCATCCAGAGGATCAGAGGCTAAAGTGGGAAACATTTTCCACAACATGATATAAGATAGTTTTAAAAAAAAAAAAGCCCATAGCATTCCTAACATTTCTCTGTGTTGTTGATTTTAGCATGTAACACCCACACAAAAGCTTTGTTTGTGCACAGGTCTGAACTTTAAACTGACACAGTTACAGTCGACAGTTTTCTCTTTCACATTAAATCAGGCCAAATGCACACTGACTGGATCTTTCTACTTTCAAAACAAACATGAGATTCCTCTGAATCTTTTTATCCAACTCTTAAAAAGAAAATCAGTAAAGACATTTCTCCAAATGCTGAATTACGCCTTCAAACAGTCAAATTGAAAAGACTCTTTCCCCACACTCATCTTTTTTTTTTATATATGATTTTGTAGAAATGTTTGTTTAGATCTTACCAACAGCCACTGTGCAGATGAGCCAGACTAACTTCATCTTTTCTACTGGTCTTTTCCACAGAATGATAGAAAATGATAAAGGCTAAGGAGGAGTCAGAAAATGAGGAGGGCCCACGCAGTTTGAATTTTTGAGAGGAGTCCTTCTACACATCACGTGCATGACTTCAATTTTGACTGAATTATGTATTGACAGAAATATACAGTTTAAATGTTATGAACTTGTTAACTTTGTGTGCCACTTTGTGACTCCTGACTCTAAAAAGTTGCAATAAATGTATAAATAATTGTCTATAGTTTGCTAAAATTCAGATTCTCACAGTTTTTAGGTCTTTTTGTTCATATTTTATGAATAATCACAAAGCGCTGAAGTCTGTGGTGTTGAGGGTGAAGAGGAAGGCAGAGAGGACAGTCCCTTGTGGTGCTGATGACCTTGTCAGACACACACTGTGGAAGACGCGCATATTGTGGTCTTCCTGTCAGGTGATCAACAATCCAGGACACCAGAGAATTATTGATTATATTTGACTAATCTCTGAGAAGTCCAGTTTCCTGCTTCAAATTTGGGCATATTTGTCTTGTTTGTCTAATAAATGCCTAAATAAAAAAAATATAGAATTCTTAGTTTTTCTAAAACATTTCTTTTCTTGTTTTCACGAGTGAAATTGGACTTGGTTGTTCAGAAAGCTTGTGTAGATTCGGTCCATTTCCTCTGACATCACAACGAGACCTTTTGCAGAGTGATAAGAGACATCTACGAAAAAGAAAGTGAGAATAACACATCACAGTAACGACAGATTCCAAAAAATGTTATTTCTGAAATTACACAGAACGCATATTTTTGATTGTTTAGGTTTAGAGAGGGATATTATACCCCTTCTGTCAAAAATATTCATGAGCTTTTTGAGTGTTAGGTTCTAATGAATTATTCATGAGCTCAGGAAGTAATTAAATTATGATAATAATTAAATTATGTTATTCATAAAAATATGATATTCATAAAAATTATGATTTTCATAAAATTATGATACTCATCCAAAATATGCTAGTTCATTGCTTTTCTTCCCCCCAAAAAAGAACTAATTGATTATTTTACAAAGTTTTTATATCAAATAGCATTCTTTTATTTTTTAATCCATTAAAAACTTTTCCTTTTTTCCCTAAAGAAACGCCATCTGGTGGTGGGTCAGCGCATGACAGCGCATGAGTGCACAGTGCGCGCACGAGCGCACCTGTGTGTCTAGGCGCGCTCGTGCGCGCGCCTGACTCGGGACCGGGCCTGTGTCTCTGGGACCGTGTTTATGGGTGAAAATGTGTTAAACCAGTATAAATGTGCTTAGTTAAACTTGTGCTTTTGTAACGTTCAGTATGGCCAGACATACAGGGTGCATGCCTTGTGGGAAAAGTTTATTTCAATTTATATGCATTTGTTTAATCCGAACAAAGAAATTTAAAATCAAACTCAGAGTCACAAAAAAACACTCGCGATCTCCGCGGGTCCCACCCGATCCTTAGGCAAATAAGTAGGGAGAAACTCCTCAAAAACCCTCCGCGTTTTTTCTCCAAAACCCCTAGAAATAACCTCTAGGCAACCTCCTATCCCCAAGCCTTATATTCGATAACAGGGGAAAATCCTGAAACCAAATCCTTAGTCTTTTTTCTTCAAAAAACAGCCCTATCACTAGCTCCGTGTCTAAGTTCTTACTCGCGATTCTTAGGCAAATAAGCAGGGAGAAACTCCTCAAAAACCCTACGCGTTTTTTCCCCAAAACCCCTAGAAATAACCTCTAGGCAACCTCCTATCCCCAAGCCTTATATTCGATAACAGGGAAAATCCTGAAACCAAATCCTTAGTCTTTTTTCTTCAAAAAACAGCCCTATCACTAGCTCCGTGTCTAAGTTCTTACTCGCGATCCTTAGGCAAATAAGCAGGGAGAAACTCCTCAAAAACCCTCCGCGTTTTTTCTCCAAAATACGCAAAACAAAAAGCCCCTAGAAATAACCTGTAGGCAACCTCCTATCCCCAAGCCTTATATTCGATAACAGGGGAAAATCCTGAAACCAAATCCTTAGGCATTTTTTCTCAAATTCCGCTCAGAGTCTAAGTCCTACATCGCTCTTACTCGCACCGAACCGCTGCCAGAGAACAGTTTTTTCCTTCTTGTTCGTTCCCCGGCTCATCCCCGAATGCTGCTTACCTCGTTTGAAAGGTTGCGCCCGAGACCAACTCCGCCTCCCAGGTAAACCTTACTGCCCTGCCGCCACTCAGACCGAATTCACAATAATACCCCCTTCGCCATACCACTAAAACAATTAGCGGTACTCAGACCGAATTCACAATAATACCCCCTTTGCCAGACCACTAAAACAATTAGCGGTACTCAGACCGAATTCACAATAATACCCCCTTGCCAGACCACTAAAACAATTAGCGGTACTCAGACCGAATTCACAATAATACCCCCTTCGCCAGACCACTAAAACAATTAGCGGTACTCAGACCGAATTCACAATAATACCCCCTTCGCCAGACCACTAAAACAATTAGCGGTACTCAGACCGAATTCACAATAATACCCCCTTGCCAGACCACTAAAACAATTAGCGGTACTCAGACCGAATTCACAATAATACCCCCTTCGCCAGACCACTAAAACAATTAGCGGTACTCAGACCGAATTCACAATAATACCCCCTTCGCCAGACCACTAAAACAATTAGCGGTACTCAGACCGAATTCACAATAATACCCCCTTGCCAGACCACTAAAACAATTAGCGGTACTCAGACCGAATTCACAATAATACCCCCTTCGCCAGACCACTAAAACAATTAGCGGTACTCAGACCGAATTCACAATAATACCCCCTTCGCCATACCACTAAAACAATTAGCGGTACTCAGACCGAATTCACAATAATACCCCCTTCGCCAGACCACTAAAACAATTAGCGGTACTCAGACTGAATTCACAATAATACCCCCGTCGCCAGACCACTTAAACAATTGGCGTCACTTTTACCTGTGTGCATATCAATCATACCAGGTAAACCTTACTGCCCCGCTGCCAATCACATAACAAAGGGGCGGCTCCACTCGCACCCCCGGTTAGCCAATCGCACTCAGCTCGGATTTTTATGATCTCCCGCAGAGGTTAAGACTTTCTTCGGTCTCTCACAAGCCATCTGACTTCGGAAGCATGGACAGCTGGCTCTCACTCAGGTTAAATAATTTAACATTTAGGCCTAAATGTAACTCTTCTTTTCTACCGGAAAAAAAAACCCTATGCAAGAGAGATTCCGATTTTGGGGCTATGCCTTCAGCCTAAGAGAGAGCAAAATCTTTTTCTACCAGCTAAAAGGAGGTGAAAGTTTTGGTCCCCTCACACCGCGGATCGCCTTTACTTTGTCTAATTGGGGTGTTTTGAGCCTCATCGCTATGCCCGAAGTGCAGAAGAGCCTGCGGGAAACGAGCTCGCAACAACCGAGAACCAGGGATCAACAACAACTCGCGTCGCTTTCCCTATGTGCATATCACTCGGTAAGTGTTCATCTTCCTCTCTAACTACATTTTGCATTTTCCTTTTTACCATTCTCTCAATCCTTTCATTTAAAAAATATCACATTGGTTTGTAACACGTACAATACACCATCCGTCCATCCATTCGCTTCCGCTTATCCCTTTTTCAGGCTCGCGCGGTGCGCTGGAGCCTATCCCACGTACAATACACTTTAAAAATATATATAAGATCCAGTTTAACTCCCGTGAAAGCTCATACATTACATCTCTACATCACCTATCATTTCCTCATCAGGTATCTCATATCATCTTGTTATTGTTATGTTATGCTCCTTTGATATTTTGCTAGTTTGCGTGTTTTAAAACTCTTTTTGTTTTTCTTTATATTTTTTAGACTCTCATTTAAGCCAGATGTGTTAACCTGATCCCTGCGAAACACCAGCTCTCCGTGGATTTTGACCGCGAGTGACCGGATGTTGTTTCCGGCCTGAGGTTGCCTGAAATGCCGTGAGGCTCGTTTGAAAGATTGTGCCCGAGACCAACTCCGCCTCCAAGGCGTGCCTACCTTTAGCTGCCACCAGTGAGATATCAGAGCCAGGCTCCACGTATCCAATCAGGAGCACGAGCAAGACAGCTTTTGCAGACTCTCCAGAAATATACAAGTCCTTACCAACTGCTCTGCAACCCAGTGTTTCTGGTCCCCTCACCAACATCGCTTTTTGAGATATTTTTTTTACGAACCACTAAAAAAGCAATTTTACCCCCCAGTACAGAAGACTGGATCTGAGGGCAGCAGCAGGGACAAATGATTGTAATGAAGCGACAGACATTTCATGGCTGGTCTTAGATAATTGTGAGTCATTGTGTCTTATGGTGAAAAGTACATAGTTTTGCAAGAGGCATGCAAGCACTGTAGAAAAAGTAATCATAAAACTGTTTTTGTGAACACTCTGCTCCCTACGTTATGCTTTAAAAAATGTGATACATGTAATGTGATCATCAAAGAACATGACTTTTTTAAAACTTTTATTCTTATGCTTTTAAACTATGTCACATTATCATAAAATACTTATTTGTATGTTATAATGTTTTTCTTACACCATGTG
The DNA here is from genome assembly GCF_001858045.2 of Oreochromis niloticus. Classification (NCBI taxonomy): domain Eukaryota; kingdom Metazoa; phylum Chordata; class Actinopteri; order Cichliformes; family Cichlidae; genus Oreochromis; species Oreochromis niloticus. The sequence continues at coordinate 38,246,520 of NC_031971.2, read as the reverse complement.
TAATTTTTATAGACACCTTGTTCATTGTATCAATGTGTAATTATGTATCTTTGATAAATAAATAAAATATTTAATCTTGTGTTTGTGTACTTTCTGGTGATTCAATAAAAAATTAGTCACATATCGCTCTGATAAACACAGATGGCTGAAAGAAATGTTTGCTGGAACAAAGGAAACAAGTGTCTTGCTGCTAAACTTTTAAGTCACCATGGTTTAAATGAGAAAATGCCACTAGGAAACTAGCAGCCCTAAGTCTTTATGTAAAACATGAAAAACTCCATATCAGTGATATCTACAAAGGTGTACTCATTTCTTTGTTATGGTACTTTACTGTTCCAATGAAACAAAAAGAAAATCTCATTTTAAAGTACATTTTTCAGCCATCCTGGCCTATTTTCAGGGGCAAGAATGTTGATGTTAGACTGTGTTTTAAATCAGGTTTTGATCTTAAACTATCACAGCACTGATTTTACTGATTACAGTTGTAATTTCAATTAGAATCCCAAACTGGCTTTTCTCCAGTCAGTGTTATGATAAAAATTTAACTTGTTCTTTTGTGTATTTGCACATGGCCCATCACAGGACTCCTTAGTAAGCTGTACAGCATAAGTTTTCAATTCACTTTTGTCAGAAAACTTCACAGTATGACAAGCACAGTTTCTCCAAATGTGTGCTTCTTTTTCATCACTCAGTGTGCTTTTAGAGCATTCACATTAGCTCATCAAATAAAAGTACAATCAGTAAGTGTACTTTAACATTTCAGGTTCCAGTACACTCTTACTTAGATAATCTCAACTATCTCACTAACCTCTTTTTTTTTTTTTTTGTATTATTCATCAAATTTATACAAATCTCTTGTAATTTATCTGAACAAATGTAGGCACAAGCAACTCCTTTTTAGCTTCTGTGATGCATTTACCTCCCACACGTTAAACTAAATGTTCGTGTTCTCACAGTTAACATGTCTCATGTTACCATGTTGTATTTCTAATACCCAGCCTCAGTGTTCGCCCTGTAGACCCTCAAATCCAAACACCAATGATCTAGATATTCACAAAATTCATCACGAGATTCTTAAGGTCTTAAGTTTTTGTTGTTTTTAATGTTTTACACAAAAACTTCACATTTTTATATTTTTAAATGAAAGTGTCATGGAAAGATATTTTTTCTTTAATGATGTTGCTCCCACATTCTCAAATAGTAACTATTCTGGGATTTTATGGTCAAACTATGTGATTTTCCAAGTGTGTGTGTGTGTGTGTGTGTGTGTGTGTGTGAGTGAGTTTGCTTGTGTCCAAATTGGGGACTTCTATCAGCTTACACACCAGTCAATTGGGGACACCTCTCCCTTTGGGGACCAAAACCACTGTCCCCAATTAGATTTACCTCTAACAATGTTCAGCATGCTCTAAAACATATTTAAATCCAAAAATCTCCCCTGTCCCCAAAAGTGACATTTTTTGGATTTTTTGTGTATGTGTATGACCTTGCCCCCCAAAATTTTCTCCATCTGTGTATAACTCTATGTTGCCCCTAGTGGAAGTGTGTGGAATTGCAAAGATTTCCACTGTCCCCAAAAGTGACATTTCTTGGATTTTTTTTGTGTGTGTATGACCGCTCCTTTATATAGTGCTTTTCAAGGCACCCAAAGCGCTTTACAATTCCACTATTCATGCACTCTCACATTCACACACTGGTGGAGGCCAGCTACAGTTGTAGCCACAGCTGCCCTGGGGCAGACTGACAGAAGCGAGGCTGCCATATCGCGCCATCGGCCCCTCTGGCCAACACCAGTAGGCGGTAGGGTAAAGTGTCTTGCCCAAGGACACAGTGACCAGGACAGAAAGCCCTTACCTTTGTTTGAATGACGACGAATTCACAACGTGAAGGCTTAAAAATAGCCAAATCTTGTACCCAATCCTTGGTGAATTGGATGTGCGCCTCCAGAGATTTATAACTGCGAAATTGGTTTGCCGTGTATGCGCAGCAGCAGGTCCTCAAACTGAGCGAGGGACAGATGGTGGTACCGCTGAAAGCAGCCGTCGTCCAGGCGCAGCTCCTGGAGCAAATGGTGAAACTCACCAAACTGCTCACGCCTCTGGAGAACCTGATGGACCCAGGTACGGCGAGGACGTCCTTAACGCCTCTGCTCTGCTCTCCACAGTAAATAGAGTAGGGAGTCTCTCTCTTCAAACGCTAGCTTGACAGCTGCCATCTAGCAAAGATATCGTCTGGCACAACTTCCTCCCACATTTGACAGTGCACGCGTCAAATTAGGGGCGTCCGGGGCGTTTTCGCTCGCCTCTATCGCGTTCGGTGTGAACACACCGTAATTGTCACCAAGGTCCATTTAAGAGCTGACATGATTCACTATTTAAAATATTCCTTATTTATCTTAGACTGAGCTTTGTTTATGCCCTTCAGTTGCTTACAACAGATATCGACTTTTAGTGATGTCATACAGAACCAAGAGGAAGAAAAAAAACAAATTGTCTGAACCATGGTTGGCAGTCTGAAACTTGAGCTTTTGGTACATTGGGACTTCTCAACAAAAAAACTGATTAGAAAAGACTTAACACAGCCTTTACATTTGTTTCATAACATTTACTAATAGCAGATATTCAGCCACCCAGGAAAAAACAACTTAATCTCTACTGGCACCACATTAACCGCTTTAAAACTGGTCAGAGCGGGCACGCTCCGTTTTGCATAACTATTTTTAAATCGCTGTAGAATTGCAGACACATAAGCTAGCGCAATAATTTCTTTTGCATATGAAACCGGAGGAGTTGTACGTACATCTTATGCCATCAGCTTGTCCTAGGTCACGGTTTCCTTCCACATATAGCTTAGCAAAAATTGCATAAAAAGCACTTGCAGCAACAAAAACATAATATTCCAGAAACACGCTTTGCCGATCCGATCAGCTGTTCAGAACACTGGAATAGAGGTCAGCGCGAACTATCACATGTCTGCCATTATCTGCCCAAAACCAGAATTGATGTCATTTTCGCCAAAAACAGTTTTTTACCTTCGTGGCCTTATGAGCCTACACCGGTGTTTTTAAAAGTCATATTTCACTTTTTGCTTTTCTGAATTATTTCTGGGATGCTTAGAACTCAAATTGCACTGCTGGAAGTAGTTTATTTTGATGCACATGCTGGGGTTTCTCAAAAATAAAACTATGAAGACACTCAAAATAAATTTCCTGTTGTTGCAAACTACTTTGGGCAACTTTTTACTATTTTCATTTTTGAGGGATAAACCTCTTAAATTTCTCTAACTAGAAATATATGTAAAAAACAAAACAAAAAAGATTTTCAATTTTTTTGTTGTTTATTGCACTTTTTTGCAATTTATGTAGTTATTATACACTTAATGTATACATATTATTAAAGTTTGGGCTATAATGGTTGTATTGATGTATAGCAACTTGAAATGCTCCCAAAAATGGCACTACAGCATGTAAAAATGTAAAGATAAGCTCTGTTGGACTTGGTTCTATGGTAGGTCTTAAAGGGTTAACAGACACTTAGGCCAAAGTCTTTTGTAAGAAGTCTTTGTTGATGCAGGACATCTTCATCAACAACAACGTACATCATCACCACATTAGCTGGACCAGTGTCCTGTCTCCATCCAATATCTCTTAACATCTCGTACAGTATAGTGATGTGTCGGTCGCGAACGAAATGGCTCTTAGAGCCGGATCTTTGACGTGAACGTCGCGAGCCGTGGGCTTTTTTCTTTCTCTCACCCTCTCTCTTGCACTTTTTTTCCGATTCACTCCGCATGCGAGCCTTGTGCTTTACGCTGGGCAGAGGGGGGAGGGGCGGTAGTTACAGTCGCAGTAGCACAAGAACAGAGCGGGAGGAAGAGACAGAGAAAGACAGTCAGGGACAACAACATCACATTAGAAAGTTATAGTAATCATCTACAACTATTTTCAGTTGCAGATGATAAAAGATTCAGAAAGTTTATTCATGCAGTCCCATATGACAGAGAATATGCATGTTCTTTTTGTTTTCATATTTTAATTTATATTTAATTGTGTTGTAGTTTGCAGTGTTTTGTATTGTTTCAGTTTAAATTTGTTGAAAAGGAAAAAGCTGAAAATTTAAATAGTGAAAAGTTGAAATGTGAATAATTGTTTTTTGTATTATATGATTTATTTATTACATTTTATGTGGAGTGAATAAATAAATGTCTATTTATGGGGGCCCCTAGAGACAAAGCACGTACAAACTTCAAAACACGTACAAACTCCAAAACACGTACAAACTCCAAAACACGTACAAAAGACAACAGAATGCTAGGCGCAGTGTTGAGCTTTTGTTACCTAGTGGCTACACAGGTGTGTGGTAGTAACAGGTAAATGAAACATTTTTTTATTATTATTTGAATATATATGAGTGCTTGTGTATAAATACACAAACAATACACATATGCTTTCAATTGTGTAATTTAAGTAATCTAGGTAGCTCTGTTTTGGAAGTTCAGTTAATGCTAGAAATGTACGTGCTTTGTCTCTAGGGGCCACCGCATATACTTATATATAAACATATATAAATAAAACCACAGATTTTTTATATTAGTAATTCCTTTTGTGCATAATTTTATATTATTGTTAATAATAAATTAATTAAAGCAACAAAACAACCTGAAGAGCCGGTTCGGAGCCGGTTTAGTGAGCCGAGCCGAAAAAGCCGGTTCTCTAAAAAGAGCCGGAAATCCCATCACTAGTACAGTAGGCCAGAGGGATATGCACATAGTAGTAACCATCAACCTGACTGCCTGTTTTGCTGACTTGCTACTTTGTGCAAGTCAGTAGACAAAACAGTGGTTGGAGACCGCTGGCCGCCCAAAAGTATTTTGACCACTTGCAATGAACTTGATGACTGATTTTGCTGCTTGAAGTTGATGATCAGGTCTGCAACCACTTGCAGTCAGCTGCCATCCTCAAAACAAGTTTGGTGTTTCAAAGTAGTAATAAAGCAGCAAGACAGAGCCAGTCTCCTATCAGTCTGCAAATAAACTGCATCAAGTTGGCAATTACATATAATGTGTTTGTGTTAATGGTGATTAAGTGTGATAAATCAGCATAAATCTGTCACTGTCTATATAAAAATAAATTTTAAGTAAAAAAAATTCACATCAACTACTTGCATTTAGAGTTCAGCTAGAGTCTCAGATTTGAAACAGAAATTTCTCCACAAAAAGTGACCTTACTGTAAAATGACATAGTTGCTCATCCACTTTGCTTTATATTCAATTCAATTTTATCTATATAGTGCCAAATCACAGCAACAGTCACCTCAAGCCACTTTATTTTGTTAGGTAGACCCTACAATAATACATTCAGAGAAAAAAAACAACAATCATATGACCCCCTATGAGCAAGCACTTTGTTGACAGTGGGAAGGAAAAACTCCCTTTTAACAGGAAGAAACTTCCAGCAGAACCAGACTCAGGGAGGGGCGGGGCCATCTGCTGTGACGCATTGAGAGAAGGAAGACAGGATAAAGACATGTTGTGTAAGAGAGCCAGAAATTAAAACAAGTATGATTCAATGCAGAGAGGCCTACTAGCACATAGTGAGTGAAGAAGGTGACTGAAGAAGAAATAGTCAATGCATCATTGGAGTCCCCCAGCAGCCTACACCTATTGCAGCATAACTAAAGGAGGATTCATGGTCACCTGATCCAGCCCTAACTATATGCTTTAGCAAAAAGGAAAGTTTTAAGCCTAATCTTAAAAGTAGAGATAGTGTCTGTCTCCTGAATCCAAACTGGAAGCTGGTTCCACAGAAGAGGGGCCTGAAAACTGAAGGCTCTCCCTCCCATTCTACTTTTAAATACTCTAGGAACAACAAGTAGGCCTGCAGAGCGAGAGCGAAGTGCTCTAATGGGGTGATATAGTATTATAAGGTCATTAAGATAGGATGGGGCCTGATTATTTAAGAACTTGTATGTGAGGAGCAGGATTTTGAATTCTGGATTTAACAGGGAGCCAATGAAGGGAAGCCAATACAGGAGAAATATGCTCTCTCTTTCTAGTCCCTGTCAGTACTCTTGTTGCAGAACTTTGGATCAACTGAAGGCTTTTCAGGGAGTTTTTAGGACTTCCTGAAAATAATGAATTACAGTAGTCCAGTCTGGAAGTAATAAATGCATGAACTAGTTTTTCAGCGTCACACTGAGACAGGATATTTCTAACTTTAGAGATGTTGCACAAATGGAATGTAAGCAGTCTTACATATTTGTTTAATATGTACATTGAAAGACATATTCTGGTCAAAAATGACTCCAAGGTTCCTCACAGTGTTACTGAAGGCCAAGGTAATGCCATCCAGAGTAAGAATCTGGTTAGATACCATATTTCTAAGATTTTCAGGGCTGAATACAATAGCCTCAGTTTGATCTGAATGAAGAAGCAGAAAGTTAGCGGCCATGCAGGTCTTTATGTCTTTAAGACATTCCTGTAGTTTAACTAATTGGTGTGTGTTATCTGGCTTCATGGATAGATAAAGTTGGGTTTCATCTGCATAGCAGTGAAAATGTACGCTATGCCTTCTGATGATACTGCCTAAGGGAAGCATGTATAATGTAAACAGAATTGGTCCTAGCACTGAACCCCATGGAACTCCATAATTAACCTTAGTGTGTGAAGACGACTCTCCATTTACATGTACAAATTGGAGTCTATTAGTCTATTGTTGCTGTATAAATAACATTGAATTGAATTAATCAAATCCACAAATCAAATCAATCATATGCAACTGAAAATCTGCAACTTCAACAAAGATCAGTATATCAATAGAAATCATTACCATTCAATATCTCCTAACATATTCTGAAATCTTTTTTCCTTGATCACAAATACTTGAGTCATGATGAATATGTGGCTCTTTATATCTGTATTGATAAAAAGAGCCACTATAATGCTAATCTATGTTAGGATTACAAGGATGTACACTTACAAGTCCACTCTTTCAAATGCTTCTGTGGTGACATTTTAAGTATAAAGACTGCAGCCGCTTCCTGATAGCACATCTCTTAAGAGTCTTCTTACAGCAGTTGTGCCAGCAAGTGAAATATAAAATAAAAAATAAGAATTGTTCTTTCTTCAACAACACTGATTTACTCATATGTTCCCATACATATCTGTTTTAATCTGTCATTTAATCACAGGAGAAGCCAATGTAAGAAGCCATCATCTGATAGAGTAGCAGTATTAGAGCCAGGGATTAAAAAAGTTCAACATGCATAAAGAAGGCTGACGACACTGTTCTGGAACCCAAACCTTTTTGCCCTGGTACTGTAAGACAAGCTCACTAATATTAAGTCCTGGCATACATGGTATCCATAGAGACCTGTGAATCTCAGCTAAACGCTCATATTATCCATTTCTACAACCACCAAACACAAACACAAAAGCAGTTACACCATTTCATGAAATGTCAGTAAACAAACACAGTGGAGCCTCATCAGCACGGAGCCTCAGCTAACCAAACAAACAATACATGGTTTTGAAAAGAAAGCTCTTACAGATTCCAGAACTGCAAGCTTCGTCACGCTCCGACCAAAAATCAACGAACCAGCCGCAAAATCAGACCACAATATTTTTACGATCAATAATCAATAACGTTATAATCGGACTTTGCTTGTTGTTTCCAATGTTTAAACATCTATATGGGACTACAGAATGTTTCCTTCTCCCACAATGCCTCGGAGCTGTTTACTATTTTTTTTTAAAAATTATCATTTTCTGCCCAGTTACAGACATTTGATTGGACCAGGGCGAGGTCACGCGTTTTTTTTGGCCTTGCAACTTCTGATCGGTGGGACTGACGTGAACATGGCCATATTACTGTGATTTTATTAGCTCAAACAATTAAAAAGAGATGTCAATCGACACAAATCGGACAATAGAAGCCAAAGTTACAGCCCCTCTGAATTTAGAGGGAAACCTTTTTAGGTATGTAAATAAAGTTAAATCATTTCTACTGTTCAATAAAAAATTCAATAAGAAATTTCAACTCACAAAAGGTACCAAAATGTTCCAAATACCTGGCTTTCTATTCCTTTAAAGTGCTGTAATTTTTCACTGTTTTACTTCAGAAGTATTCATCTTTGCACAGATAATGTTAATACGTTGATTACTGTGTTGATGCATGCTCAAACATCCAGGTAAGTAATTCTTGATTCTATGGCTTACTGTTTATATGAACAGGGTGTACATTTAAGACCAATTTTCTGTATGATCAACATGGTCACCTATAACATCTCATATTTTCTGGCTTCGATACTCAACCTGTTGGTAGGCAGCTCTGAACACCACATCCAGAACAACTTGTGGAGAAGGTGAGAGATGCCATTATGGAGGCACATGAAACAATGGTCTTGTACAATGTTACACCTCTTACTTCACTTGCGTTCCAGTCACTGAAGAATAGGTAGTTCATAACTTGTACATGGAAGAAGTGGAAAAGAGATCTTTGTTATCCTACCCTGAAAATCAAATCTCAGGACGTACCACAACGCTGACAGGGTTGATGCAGCAATGGCGCATGTGTTTGGCTTTGCCGTTGCTACAGCTCGTTGGAGGCGACAGTGTAGTTTTTCACTGTCGTCACTTGTCGTTTGCAATATAATATTTGCTCTTTTGTATTCTGACTTTGCTTCTGCTGCTTTAATTTATGATTGGGATACACTGTTAAACATCAAAGACTCAATGGAGAGCTACTGTGACAGCTGGGACAGCTACAGAAAAACTTTTCCCCCTCCTCTGGTGTGTTCCTCACCTGAGTGCGTGCTACTGTGCACATCCTGTGAGGCTGTGGGAGTGTGTGGGCGTGGTGTTGTCTTCTCCCTCTCCTCCTCCTTCTTTCTTGCCCCTCCCCTTGTCTCTCTCTGCCCCTGCCTTCTCCTTTAGAACACACCTGCTGCTCATCTGCCCTCGTTGACCACCAATTACCCTCAGAGGTGATATAAGCTGGAGGAGAGCAGTGTGGGTGTGGGAGAGGCTTCTGGTGGATTTTCCTCTGGTCAGTGTGTGTTTCCAGCCTAGGTGTGGAAAAGGCCTGCTGTGTGACCAGCCCCACCGTACGTGGCTCTTTGTGAGTAGCTCTTAATCGAGTAGTGGTTTTGCTTAGGTGACGGCGGCCTCCATTACTTTGTTTGGCCTGCCTGGTTATTGTTAATAGCAGCGTTGCTGTCTTTTTCTGTTGAAGCCTTATAGTTGTTTTCTTTGTTGAAGTGGTCACCATTCTCCTTGTGTTGATCTGTCTGAGTTATCATTAAAGCAGTGGTGCTGTCTCTTTCAGTTGTTACTATTTATATGATTGAGTTAATTGATTATAATGAAGATTTATTTCGTGTTAAATACCTCTGCCTGGCGTTCTTCTCATTTCAACCTGGATCCAACTGTTACTGTCCCCCACCCTCTTCGCCTAGCTTTCATGTGGGGATGTAACACCTGCGGCATTTCCACCCTCAAGAGACGAAAAAGGGGAACGAGGGCCGGCGTCCAGGTGAAACGGAGAAGGTACCGGAGGCTAGCTGCTTGGCTGTGTGGTGACTCTCGGTGCCTGCGACCAGTTCCCCTCCTGTCGTTTGCTGGGGATGTTACGCCGCCGCCTGGGACCCGAGCCCCATGGCTCGAAAGCAGTTTGCTCACTCTGTGTCCGTCATCCATTTTCGGTTTTGCTGGTGACAGCTACGTCTGCTCATCGATCAAGGTTTTTCCCAACTCTGGAGTCGCCGCCCTGCCCGGCAGGTCCACAGGTGTGCACAGGTGTTTAATTCAAGTACCGCTGTAGTCAACTGTAGATTTCGTAGATAAACAGTCATCAATTCGGTTCGCCCTGATTAACGTTCGCTCTATAATGAACAAATCATTTATTCTAAATGATCTTTTTATTAAAGAGTCTCTAGATTTTATGTGTCTGACTGAGCCGTGGCAGCAAAATGAGGATTATGTCCACTTGAATGAAATCTGTCCGTCTGGCTGTTCTGTCATTGGAACTCCGCGTCTTTTAAGACGTGGTGGAGGACTCGCTGTTGTTTACCAGGACAGACTCATATGCAAACTGATGACCTCTGACTTATTTTCTTCATTTGAGTCACAGATGATGAAGGCAAGGCAAGTTTATTTATATAGCACAATTCAACAACAAGGTGATTCAAAGTGCTTTACAGAGACATTAAAAACAAAATAGATAAAAAGCATGATTTAAAATTGATTAAGACAAGCAAGCAAACAAAACAGTAGATAAAATCAGAACAGTAGATAAAATCAGTAGTTAAAATGTAAGTTTTGGAATTTAAGCTTAAAAGTGTGGATTTGGTGCTTTATTCAAAAGCAGCTGAGAATAGGTGAGTCTTCAACCTGGATTTAAATAAACGGAGTGTTTCAGCTGATCTGAGGCTTTCTGGGAGTTTGTTCCAGATATAAGGAGCATAAAAGCTGAATGCAGCTTCTCCGTGTCTGGTTCTGACTCTGGGGACTGATAACAGACCGGATCCAGATGACCTGAGGGATCTGGAAGGTTCATACTGGGTCAGGTCACTGATGTATTTCGGTCCTAAACCATTCAGAGCTTTAAAGTCTATCCTCTGACGGACAGGCAGCCAGTGTAAAGACCTCAGAGCTGGACTGATGTGGTCCACTTTTTTGGTCTTAGTGAGGACTCTAGCAGCAGAGTTCTGAATGAGCTGTAGTTGTCTGACTGATTTTTTTTTTTTTTTTTTTTTTTTTTAGGTAGACCTGTAAAGATGCTGTTACAGTAATCAAGCCTACTAAAGATGAATGCATGGACTAGTTTTTCCAGGTCCTGTTGAGACATCAGAAGGTCGGTTCTCTGAAAAACTTTTATTGTATTTTAATCTACCTCCTCCTGGACCTGCTGGGGTCTTTCTAACTGAATTTAACGACCTTCTGACATCGATCATTAAACTGGAGAAGCTTGTAATATTGGGAGACTTCAACCTTCATATTGATGACGCTTCCTGTAACACTGCTGCTGAGCTCATCACTATCACTGAGTCTTTTAACTTTAAGCAGCATGTTTCTGGCCCCACACATACAAAGGGACTGACTGGGATCTCTCTGGGGAAGATCTAGAGCTTGTTGGAGAGACTAAGACAAAGTGTTTATTGCCTAATATAAGTCTTTACATATTTTTGACTGTTTTTAAACATAGAAAATAGTGTGAAATAAAATGCAGCACAAACAAGTAAATTATAATACTGGAACATTTAAAAGGTAAAAGTGATACTTAAATTAACAGTGGAATAGTAAGGCATCTCTTATTTTTCCCATTTGACATTTTTGTTCACTGTGCACAAAACCACAAACATTAGTGCCTCTTTACTTTATAGCAAGGAAACTGAGAATTTACATTTAGAAATTGATTTAATTTTTGCAGATTAATATATTGATTTTTTTTATTTTGATAAGTTAAACAGTGATTAAAATAATAAATTACGTTAATAATTAAAATAATACAGAACTGACTGAACATCTTTAAGTGCATAATCATAATCTTGCCATTAGGCTTTGCAAAAAACATTGGTTTCTCAGATTTATTTATTTTTTTTTAAGATATGTGGGCGGGGCAGGGCCCACAAGGGCCCGGCAAGGGCCTGCCGGTCGGCGGGCGGGAGGCACGCGAAAAGGAGAGGCGCGAAAGAAAAGGCGGGTGGGGGAGGGTCACAATATCTTTGGATCGCAGTCATGGAGGTGACCATCGGAGAGCAGCAGCGCATGGAGCAGCTTTAAAGGTATGAAAAGTAGCTTAAGACATTTAGTTTGTTATTGCCATGCCTGTAGGTTTCTGCTGAAAAGGAAATTTCACGAAAAAATGAAATGTCAGTATTTTCTGTCTGAATGTAAGAAAGTTATTTCACGATGAATGCTGATATTGGTTAGCTAGGTGTGCCCTTGATAAAGCCCAAATGAGCTAACATTGAAATCCGAGTAATAAAATGTACGCGGGGAATGATAACGTAGACAATTTTCTCCAGATCGCTGATTTTTGCTGTCTTGTGAACAGCATCAGCGTGGTGACATTTATTTGTTAGCTGTTTTCGCGGTGGCCTCGACACCAGCCTGAGTTCGAGTCCTTTGCCCAGTGTCTTCCCCCCGCTCTTTCTGCCCCGCTTTCCTGCCATTCTTTACTGAGTCAATCGAATAAAACAGAAAAAAACCAAGAAAAAGTACAAATGTTAAATTTCAGTGTAATCTTTAATGTAATTATGAGAGTTGATAGTGTGCCTTAGTAACTGACAAATATTTTTAATAATTTATCAAATATTTATATTTTATCATAAGCGTTTAAGAAAAGGCATACTGTATTTTAACTTGGAGTTGGTGAACACAGGGAATAAGTAGGTCTTTAAATCTCTTTTTACAGAAAAGAAATCTTGCATTTGATATTATGATGGAAACATCAGGTAGAAGAAGAAAAAGAGTTAATCCTCAACATGATGCAGAACACTATATTAAACTGAAAACTGACAAGACTGGTCTAACAGAGCAATTCATCAGCCCATGCAAAGGTATAGTGTCATTTGTGCATTTTGATAATTACAGCACGCATAAACAGTAACACTTCGCTCCTGTATGCAAATTAGACATTCAGTACTGATAACCTTGCTCATGTCATTTGCATTTATCAAGTGTTTATGTTATAGTTTTTTAATAGACTGTGTAAAGAAGAGTAACTTCATTCATAAGTTTTAAAATGTCTTACAATGGGGGGGGTGTGTGTGTGTGTGTGTGTGTGTGTGTGTGTGTGTGGGGTTTTTTTTTTTTTTTTTAACTAGAGCAATATTTTCTCTTTTAAAGGTCGTGGTGTAATTGCCTCAGTTTTTCAAACGGGGGGAATTTGTTCTTGAATACCGTGGAGAACTTTGCAAAGCAGATCCTTATCTTGAAAAAAACAAGTTCAATGATACGGTGGAAGTGTTCTTATTTGATTTCAAATGGAAAGGAACCTCTCGGTGGTAAGACGTAATATTTCATATTACAGTGTATTTAGGAGCTATACTTAATACACTACTACAAATATCTATTATTTATGTAACATGCCACACAGTATGTTGATTTACTCTACTGTTGATACTTTTTTTTTTTTCTTCAAGCATTGATGCTTCTGTTGAAGACAAGTCATTAGGAAGGCTTGTGAATGATGACCACCGAAGGCCTAACTGTAAGATGAAAACAGTTGAAGTTGAAGGAAGGCCACATCTTTGCCTGTTTGCCTTACGTGACATTGACCCAGGAGAAGAAATAACTTATGACTACGGGAAAGCTGACTGGCCTTGGCGCAAGATGGTAAACTATTACATTGCACTATTGCTGCACATGATGTCAAATAAGTCTAACTATATTTGATTTTGGCCCAAAGATAGCACATAAACTGTTAAAACAGCTTAAATTTTAAACCTCTTCAAGTTTTTCTTAAACCTCTTCAGAACATTGTATTTCAACTCAAAAATAAAAACACCAAGTATGTTTTGTATTTCGATAAGATAATAGTATTTAATATCAGTGAATATACTGGTATGGTGGAGTGTGGTCTGTGGGGCCGCTGTGGGGAGGCTGACACACCAGGAGCTGCATTGGCTCATCACGCTGTCCTTGAATTAAAGCCTGTACTGGGTCCTTACTGACTTGTTGTTGTCATTTTGTACAGGACACCGCTGAAGAGCTGCTTCTGTGATTGTTTATTGAAACGACAACCAGAAAAAAAAAAAATGTTGAGGGGTGGGGAGGAGGGGTTGAACCACCTTGTCAGTCTTTTTATTTCTGGTTGTTGTCTTAACACACACAGCTTTTCAGCAGTGTCCTGCACATAATATGTTCTCATCAGTATCTTATGAATACCCTTAGTTCAGTTTGCCATTTACTGTCCTCACTTAGGTTAAAGCAGAGTGTATTTGTGTTAGAAACGTCCCCAAAGGTTATAAGTGTGAGGCCTAATGATGACTGTAGTTGGTGATGTTTTTGTAGTTGTTACTGAAGTCATGTCTCTGTTTTCAGGATAAATCTACCTATGAGATCAGCAACCAAAATGGTGATCCTGAACACTGCACTCAGGTAAGTGTTATGTTGTCATCAGTATCTTATGAGTACCCTTAGTTCAGTTTGCCATTTACTGTCCTCACTTAGGTTAAAGCAGAGTGTATATGTGTTAGAAACGTCCCCAAAGGTTATAAGTGTGAGGCCTAATGATGGTAAAATGGTAAATGGTCTGTATTTATAAAGCGCTTTACTAGTCCCTAAGGACCCCAAAGCTGTCATAGAATGCTTTTTCTTATACACGCAATACATTTATTACCTAACTAATTTAACAAAGTTCTGTCCATTCAAGTACTGTGTAATTGAAATCACAAAGATGGTTTATTATTGTTAAATATGTCTGCTATATAATGAAGTTCCGTATCTTCATAGCCACTACATTATTCTGATGATTTCTTCTTGGAGAGGACCAGGGGAACTCTGGAAGATGCGCAGAAGGTAGCTGAAATATTGGTAACAAGTCTTTGAATTTAAACAAGTACACTGCTGTGCAGTTTAGGTTAGTTTAAATATTAATTTTCATATCCCTCTTAAAAAAAAATACCCTATGCAACCTTATTTTCTAAATGACTTTTGGTTTTTCAAATGTATATCCTCAAACCAGTGATTCCAGTGTTGAATTTTATGCTATAACTAGTGTTACCTTTACAGTTTAATATTTCCTTATTTGGTTTTATAGATATCAAAATATATTGTAATAATATTATACTTTTAGAAACTCAGTGTTTGTTTTTTGTCCATCCTTTAAGGCTGCAGTTCCTTTAGTTGCCACAACATCATTACTTCAACCAGCATCAGAGAAATGCTTCATTGAATACTTAAAAAAAGAGGTCCTCAAGACAAAAACAGGTGGAAAATGTTTAATATACATGTTTTATTTATCTTTAAATGGCTCTAACTTTTAATCTGTCAGAAAAAAATACTTCTATCATGTCTTAAATCTTAAAGGGATGTTATTAGAGATGTTATTTTTTTCCCCAAGGTCTCGACATATACAAAAATATACAGAAACATCTTCTGATGAATCCGATCACACAGACTATAGTGATGCTGATTATGTTCCAGACTCTGAAGGAAGTTCCTCTCAGCTAGATGAAGATGGACCTCTTTATCCAACTGCAAAGAAGTCTCTGCTTTCTGTGCAATACCCCTATTTATCTCCACGAAAACTAGATAATTATTCAGAAATTTTAAATAAAGGTAATGGTGCCACAACTTTTAAGAAGAGGATCTCAAAAACCCCAAGAAAGAGACAGCTCTCATCCCACAGTGCAACAAATGGCAATGAAAGTACACCAAAGAAAAGCAGAACTGAACAGATTTCGGACTCAATCAAAGTGTTACCACCTTCAAAGTCTGGAAGTCGCCGTATGTATGATAAGAGAAACTATTGTTTGTTTTGTCTCCAACCTACATCAAAAATTGCACGACACCTGGAGACTGTACATAAAAATAAGGAAGAGGTTGCTCGTGCATTTCAATATCCCAAAAATTCAAGAGACGCAATAGGTTGAACATCCTTCGAAGACGTGGAAATTTTGCCCATAATGCCAGTGTTGTGAAGAGGGGGGCTGGTGAGCTACAGGCCTGCTATAGACCAAAGAAATCCAGAGGGCATTGATTACATTCATTGTTATCACTGCCAGGGACTCTATTCTAAGAAAACACTGTGGAAGCACATGAGAATATGCCCAGCAAAGAAAGAAAGTGAAGAAGACTCCCAGAGTGGGAAGCAGCGGGTTCGATCCAAATGTGCACTGAAAACTGCTGTTGCTCGTGACATTGGAGAGGGCTTGAAAAATGTGATTTCCTGCATGAAATATGACGAGGTAACTCAATTAATCCAAAATGACCAACTTCTTCTTCAGTTTGGACAGCACCTTTATGATCTAAATGGTTCAAGAAAGAACAGACATGACTACATAAGGCAAAGGCTTAGGGAACTTGGGCGACTGCTGCTTATAGCTCAGAAGAATACCCCTATTCAAAAGGCAGAGGAACGGATTTATCCTGCAAACTTCAACCATTTGATATCTGCAGTGAAAGAGGTGGCTGGGTACAATCCTGAAAGAAATACATTCCAGAAACCTACCTTAGCTCTAAAAATTGGCAACAATCTGGGAATTATCTGTGAGCTTGTAGAGACTGACAATTTGCCCTCAGAAGACAGACTCAAGCCTTGTGCAATTTGCCAGAGAATTTAAGGCTATCAAATTTTAGATGGAAGGGACTGATCACCAGAGGTGCAACAACAACCATGAAGGAGTCTAAGTGGAATGCACCACAGATTTTACCTTTAACAGATGATGTCAAATGCTTGGCTCGCCATATGGAGACTGTTAAAAGCAGTGCTGAAAGAATGCTGAGGTTGACTCCAACTCCATACAGCTATGCAATGCTTGCCAAAGTGACACTTGCTCAAGTGATCATTTTTAACAGAAGAAGAGAAGGAGAGGTATCAAGAATGGAGGTGTCCACCTTTAAAGACAGAAAAAAGTCAGAAATCAATATGGACATGGCTGCTTGTCTGACCTCACTTGAGGAAAAAATGTGTGATTTCTTCACCAGAGTAGAAATCCGTGGAAAACGAGGGAGAGGAGTTCCTATTCTCCTAAAACCATCAATGGTCTCTGCAATGGAGCTCCTTGTGGAAACTCGTGAATCTTGTGGCGTCCCCAAAGAGAACATTTACATGTTTGCTAGACCAGGAGCTTTATCTGCCTATCAATTCAATTCAATTTTATTTATATAGCGCCAAATCACAACAAAAGTCGCCTCAAGGCGCTTTATATTGTACAGTAGATAGCACAATAATAAATACAGAGAAAAACCCAACAATCATATGACCCCCTATGAGCAAGCACTTTGGCGACAGTGGGAAGGAAAAACTCCCTTTTAACAGGAAGAAACCTCCGGCAGAACCAGGCTCAGGGAGGGGCGGCCATCTGCTGCGACCGGTTGGGGTGAAAGAAGGAAAACAGGATGAAAGACATGCTGTGGAAGAGAGACAGAGATTAATAACAGATATGATTCGATGCAGAGAGGTCTATTAGCACATAGTGAGTGAGAAAGGTGACTGGAAGGGAAAAACTCAATGCATCATGGGAATCCCCGGCAGCCTACGTCTATTGCAGCATAACTAAGGGAGGATTCAGGGTCACCTGGTCCAGCCCTAACTATATGCTTTAGCAAAAAGGAAAGTTTTAAGCCTAATCTTGAAAGTAGAGATAGTGTCTGTCTCCCGAATCCAAACTGGAAGTTGGTTCCACAGAAGAGGGGCCTGAAAACTGAAGGCTCTGCCTCCCATTCTACTTTTAAATACTCTAGGAACAACAAGTAGGCCTGCAGTGCAAGAGCGAAGTGCTCTAATAGGGTGATATGGTACTACAAGGTCATTAAGATAAGATGGGGCCTGATTATTTAAGACCTTGTATGTGAGGAGCAGGATTTTGAATTCAATTCTGGGTTTAACAGGAAGCCAATGAAGGGAAGCCAAAACAGGAGAAATATGCTCTTTCTAGTCCCTGTCAGGACTCTTGCTGCAGCATTTTGGATTAGCTGAAGGCTTTTCAGCGAGTTTTTAGGACTTCCTGATAATAATGAATTACAGTAGTCCAGCCTGGAAGTAATAAATGCATGAACTAGTTTTTCAGCATCACACTGAGACAGGATATTTCTAATTTTAGAGATGTTGCGCAAATGGAAGAAAGCAGTCTTACATATTTGTTTAATATGTGCGTTGAAGGACATGTCCTGGTCAAAAATGACTCCAAGGTTCCTCACAGCATTACTGGAGGCCAAGGTAATGCCATCCAGAGTAAGAATCTGCTTAGATACCATATTTCTAAGATTTTCAGGGCCGAGTACAATAACCTCAGTTTTATCTGAATTAAGAAGCAGAAAGTTAGCGGCCATCCAGGTCTTTATGTCTTTAAGACATTCCTGCAGTTTAACTAATTGGTGTGTGTTACCTGGCTTCATGGATAGATAGAGCTGCGTGTCATCTGCATAGCAGTGAAAATTTATGCTATGTCTTCTAATGATGTTGCCTAGGGGAAGCATGTATAATGTAAATAGAATTGGTCCTAGCACTGAACCCTGTGGAACACCATAATTGACCTTAGTGTCTGAAGAGGACTCTCCATTTACATGTACAAATTGGAGTCTATTAGATAGATATGATACAAACCACTGCAGTGCAGTACCTGTAATACCTACAGCATGTTCCAATCGCTCTAATAGGATATTATGATCAACAGTATCAAACGCTGCACTAAGGTCTAGCAGGACAAGCACAGAGATGAGTCCACTGTCAGAGGCCATAAGAGGATCATTTGTAACCTTCACTAAAGCTGTTTCTGTGCTGTGCTGAGCTCTGAAACCTGACTGAAACGCTTCAAATAAGCCATTCCTCTGCAGATGATCAGTTAGCTGTTTGACAACTACTCTTTCAAGGATTTTTGATATGAAAGGAAGGTTGGAGATTGGCCTATAATTAGCTAAGACAGCTGGGTCTAGAGATGGCTTTTTAAGTAAAGGTTTAACTACAGCCACCTTGAAGGCCTGTGGTACATAGCCGATTATTAGAGATAGGTTGATCATATTTAAGATCGAAGAATTAATTAATGGCAGGACTTCTTTGAGCAGTTTTGTAGGAATGGGGTCTAAAAGACACGTTGATGGTTTGGAGGAATTAATTATTGAAGTTAACTCAGAAAGATCAATTGGAGAAAAAGAGTCTAACTTAACATTGATGGTACTAAGAGTAGCTGTAGATAATATTACATCTGTGGGATGATTATTGGTAATTTTTTCTCTAATGATAAAAATTTTATTTGTGAAGAAGTTCATGAAGTCATTACTAGTTAACGTTAAAGGGATGGTTGGCTCAGTAGAGCTCTGACTTTTTGTCAGCCTGGCTACAGTGCTGAAGAGAAACCTGGGGTTGTTCTTATTTTCTTCAATCAGTGACGAATAGTAAGATGTTCTGGCTTTGCGGAGGGCTTTCTTATAAAGCAGCAAACTATTTCTCCAGGCTAAATGATGATCCTCTAAATTTGTGACACGCCATTTCCTCTCCAGCTTACGAGTTATCTGCTTTAGGCTACGTGTTTGAGAATTATACCACGGAGTCAGGGACTTTGGATTTGAGGCCTTAGTTTTCACAGGAGCTACAGTATCCAGAGTCGTACGTAGTGAGGAGGTAAAATTATTAACAAGATAATCGACCTCTGTTGGAGTAGCATTCAGATAGCTGCTCTGCTCTGTTGGTACAGGGCATTGAAGATGATAACAGTGGGTGGATTATATTCTTAAACTTAGTTACAGCACTTTCAGAAAGACATCTACTTTGATAAAGTCTACTCTCCACTGCTGTGTAATCAATTATTGTAAATGTAAATGTTATCAGGAAATGATCAGACAGCAGAGGGTTTTCAGGAAACACTGTTAAATGTTCAGTTTCTATGCCATATGTTAAAACAAGATCTAGAGTGTGATTAAAGTGGTGGGTGGGTTCTTTTACATTTTGAGAGAAGCCAATTGAGTCTAATAACAGATTAAATGCGATGTTGAGGCTGTCATTTTTAGCATCTACATGGATGTTAAAATCACCCACAATAATTATTTTATCTGAGCTGAGCACTAAATCAGATAAAAAGTCTGAGAAATCAGAGAGAAACTCTGTGTAAGGCCCAGGTGGACGATAGATGATAACAAGTAAGACTGGTTTCTGAGTTTTACAGCTGGGGTGGACGAGGCTAAGCATCAGGCTTTCAAATGAATTAAAAGTCTGTCTTGGTCTTTCGTTAATTAATAGGCTGGTGTGAAAAATTGCTGCCACACCGCCCCCTCGGCCTGTGCTTCAAGATTTCTGGTAGTTAGAATGACTCGGGGGTGTTGATTCATTTAAACTAACATACTCATCCTGCTGCAACCAGGTTTCTGTAAGGCAGAGTAAATCGATTTGTTGATCAATTATTAAGTCATGTACTAACAGAGACTTGGAGGAGAGAGACCTAATATTTAATAATCCACATTTCACTGTTTTACTCTTTGGTTCAGATGTGGATACTGTATTGTTCTTTCTTTGTGATTTTTTTATGTTTAAGTTGTTTATTGCTGGTTTTTGGTTTGTTTTTTGTCTTTTTGGGAGCTGACACAGTCTCAATGGAGATGGGTTTTTGGGGGGGTAGCAGGAGGAGAGAAGCTGCAGAGAGGCGTGTAAGACTGCAACTCTGCTTCCTGGTCCCAACTCTGGATAGTCATATTTTGGGGGGTTTAATAAATTGGTCCATATTTCTAGAAATGAGAGCTGCTCCATCCAAAGTGGGATGGATGCCGTCTCTCCTAACAAGACCAGGTTTCCTCCAGAAGGTTTGCCAATTATCTATGAAGCCCACATCGTTTCTGGGACACCACTCAGACAGCCAGCAATTTAAGGAGAACATGCGGCTAAACATGTCACTCCTGGTCTGATTGGGGAGGGGACCAGAGAAAACTACAGAGTCCGACATTGTTTTGGCAAAGTTACACACCGATTCAATATTGATTTTTAGTGACCTCCGATTGGCGTAACCGGGTGTCATTACTGCCGACGTGAATTATGATCTTACTGTATTTACGTTTACCCTTAGCCAGCAGTTTTAAATTTCCTTCAATGTCGCCTGCTCTGGCCCCTGGAAGACAATTGACTATGGTTGCCGGTGTCTCTAGCTTCACATGTCTGAGAACAGAATCACCAATTACCAGAGTTTGACCCCCGGCGGGTGTGTCGCCGAGTGGGGAAAAACGGTTAGACACATGAACAGGTTGGTGGTGTACCTGGGGCTTCAGTTTAAGACTATGCTTCCTCCTCACCGTCACCCAGCCGCCCTCTTTCCCCAGCTGCTTGGGGTCTGCCGGGGAACAGCTAGCGGGGCCTACGCTATCTTCGGCTGCACCAGCTACAGGGGCCTGGCTAGCTACGGGTGAATGAAGGGTGCGAAGCCGAGTCTCCAATTCAGTAATCCTGGCCTCCAGAGCTGCAAATATGCTACATTTATTACAGGTATCATTACTGCTAAAGGAGGCCGAGGAGTAACTAAACATCTCACAATGAGCAGGAAAGTGCAGGAGGGACAGGTGAAGTAGCCATGGTGCTAACGAGTCGGCTACGAGCTAAGCTAAGCTAGCGAAACAGTAAAGAGACAGTGAGTGAATACTTTGGCTATAAATTAGGTAGTGAGTACACAGAAAGGGTGATTCAGATGAAGCACGTTAAGATTATACTATGAAAAAGGGATGTATCAAAAGATTTAAATTAAATTGCTAAGCAGAAAAGCTACTCAGAAACACCACTGTGTTTGAGCAGGAACAGGAAGTGATACTCTACCACAAAGCGAGCGAACACCTATCGAGGAAGAGACCGTATCCAAATGTTTGCAAAGGAGAGTGGAGCAAAACACCCTGAAATCTTAACATCAACAAGGCTCCGAAAATATATAGCAACAATGTCGCAGGTGCTTAATCTTCAAGAAAATGAAGCAGATCAACTAGCAGACTTTCTGGGTTATGACATACGTGTGCACAGGCAGTATTACCGCTTGCCTCAGGGAACACTGCAGCTTGCTAAGATGAGCAAATTTGGCACTGGAGAATGGAACTGTTTCACATTATAAAGGCCAAACACTTGATGATATTGAAATTGACCCTGAAGGTAAGAGTGTAAATTTTATTAGGATGCTCTAAAATATAATAATTTTATTTTTAATTATTAAATGCTCTGGCGGTGTTTTATTTTCATTTAACCTTTAGAAAAAGTTGATCTGGGAAATTCAGATAGCTCAAGCGATGAGAGTGAGCCTCTTCAATCAGCTCTGGAGGCAATAAAAACACCAGAGAATGAGACAACGGATCAGGGTGGAGACAGAGGGCCATGGACTTCATCTCCAGGGACTTCTTCATCTCCAAGGACTTCTTTCAGTCCTCCTTTGAAAAAGGGTACTGACCAATTTGTTTTGGCATTAACATAAACTTTATACATTGACACTGAAAAATAAATATGGTTCAGTGAATTAATGAAGTGAAAAGGTGATGGGTCATCTGGTTATAAATGATTAAGTTTAGTTTAATTTCACCACTACTGAGCCAATTTTTGATGGTGACTATCATCAACTCGACGAACAAATAATTTAGAATTCATCCAATATGCACAATTTTGCTTTTACTTTGAACAGGCTTGTGCCTACTTTTAAATCTTTTTAGACCGGTCTGTTTATTTATATACTTCCTCTAGACGTCACGCACACTTTAAGTTTCAATCAAACACTCTACTTAGTTTCACTTTCTGCCTGCAGCTCATATGCTCTGCAAAAGCATGCAGTTTCCTATCAGCCTGCGACCTAGTTTACACTCAACGCTGGCCCTCTCTTATACGTAAAACAATATAATCAGCAAATAAGCACTAAGAATATATACTAAATACATGACATTATTCATTGAGTAGAGGAGGAAAACATTTTATATTGAAAAGGTTTTAAGCAGTGTATTGACGTCTGTTTTCTTTTCTTCAAAGGCAACCGAGTTAACGCCAAATGTAAGTGGGAAGATCATGAGGTACGTGCAGTTGAAAGACACATGATGCGTTTCATCAACACATGCAAGGTGCCTCAGAAGCTGGACTGCACTCAATGCATCAATGCAGAACCCTATGCACTGAAAGACAGAAACTGGACTGGAGTGAAAAATTATGTTAGAAATCGCATTACTGCCTTAAAAAGAAAAGCTTGTGCAAAGGACTGAGGGCTGTCTGTTTGATTTCAGTGAGTTAAAATTTCCTGTTTCTCTGGTAAAATGGTTCTGAAGAGGTTTTGAAGACGTTGCACTCCAAAAATTTCAGGTTCAGTAAGCAGGTGTAATTTTGTTACCTAAGACCTTTTCTCATTCTGAGAGGAAAAAACAAATCTTTTCAAGTTGACATTTTTTTCTTAACATGGTTTTCATTGTGTCCACTTCACACTGTATGAAATGTATTTGGAATCAAAGTTTTTTACATTTGCAGGTAGAAGCACTTAATGAATTGTGCAGATATTTTGTTGTTTCTTTGTTGCTGCAAGTTCCTGTGTATACATGAAGTGCATGTAAATTGCTAAAAACAACACGGTAGGAATAAAAGAAGCAGAATATTTAAATGTTTCTGTGGCACAATTAGTTGTGATTTCTTTCATAATAAGTACGGTAATGACCTGACTTTGAAGTTCCGGCAAATCCATTGGATTCTGTCAAGTTAGCAGACCTAATTGCAATGAATATTGTTAGGTTGGGTAGAAAAAGGCTTTTAACATTGACACTGAGCAGCAGCAGCATACGAAAACATTTCTAGATGGTTAAGTCATAACATTACCTTGTACGTACTTTGATGACGTAATATCCCCAAAACTGAAGTAAAATTGTTTGATTATGAGAGAGAGAGAGAGAGAGAGAGAGAGAGAGAGAGAGAGAGAGATATATATATATATTTTTTTTTTTTTTAAATTTCTGTGGTCTTGGAGTAAAACTCAGTTGCCAGCTTGCTTCTAAACCATACAGAAAGTGGTGTCCCCAAAGGCTGGGAGTTAAGATATGCGACCCCAAATGGGACTTAAGCGGGTATACGTGAGTGTCAGTATTTTGGAGGACTCCTGACTTTGAAGATCTGTTTGAGGCTGGTGTCCGAGGGTGTTGGCAGGCACAACATGCTGAAGTGGCGAATAAATCTGGGGGTAAATGGTAAATGGACTGATTCTTATATAGCGCTTTTCTACTCTCCCGGAGTACTCAAAGCGCTCTATACAACATATCGCATTCACCCGATCACACCCATTCATACAAGCACTTTATCTGTACTTAGTGCTTTTCTAACTACATTCACACACATTCATACTCCGATGGATGCATCGGAGAGCAACTTGGGGTTAGTATCTTGCCCAAGGATACTTGACATGCAGATTGGAGGAGCCAAGGATCGAACCACCAACCTTCCGATTAATAGGTGACCTGCTCTACCTCCTGAGCTACAGCCACCCCGTCACAGGATTTCGCTCTCCTCCTGGAGGAGCACATGCTGCTGTAATGGTCATTTCCTGAGAAGAAAAAAAGAATAAAGGGACTACTAAACAGCTGATAAAACGCTAGTATGTTACTTTTTCCTGACATGTCACCATTGACAATAAAATGTTCCATTTAAGAGGAGGGGTTCCTTGTGTGGGGTATTTAAGGACCGTACAGAAATGTTCTAAAATCAGTTGTGCCTGTGTGTGTATGTGTGTTTGTATAGCACAAGTTAAGGTAGTAAACATTCTATGGATGATGCACTGATCAGAGACCACTTTTAATTTCATTGTACCTCCGACAATGACAATAGACATTCTGATTCTCATTCTATAAATGGCGAGTAAAAAAAGCTAACAAATAGCCCACAAGATGACTGGGTTTCCTACATAAATGGATTTAGTATTCATTAAAAACACCAAACGGAACAAATGAGGTTTTTAACTGTGCTCAAAAACTGAACACGGGGAAAACATCCATAGTAGTTCAGTCTAGGACGATTTTGTCTTTACTTGTAGGCAATATTTATGGGAACTAGAATGTACAGACACTAAAAAATAAAAGGTTAAGACTTATGAGCAATTAACCTATAGCTAGTTTAGAACAGCTGTGCTAGTAGAACTGTCCTACCCTTGTTTTAGATACGTACTTGTACTTATAGGAAACATGCCCCATAATCTTTCTAAAATTTGAAAATGCTCCTCCTTGTGGTTTTGTTTTTAAACTGTTTGGAAGAGTCTAAAATAACCTCAACTGCAACCAGAGTCTTACATATGCACACGCACATTTATATTTTAATGTCTCATTACAGTGTAGCTCATCTTATTTGCATACCTGGATCTCCTTCCAGAAGAACCCCCAAAAATGGGCTAAAATCGCCCCTGGTCTACAGACTGGATTGGCCATTCAATAACATTAATGTGCTTCCTATTTAGCCGCTCTATTGTTGCCTTGGTGGTATGTTAGGGTCATTGTCATGCTGGAAGATCCATCCACAGCGTTCTTCAGTGTTTTGGCTGAGGGAACAAAATTCCCAAGATTTTGTGTATACGGCCCTGTCCCAGCTTGATATTACTTTTATCCAACCACAGCAATTTCTTCAAAGTCTTCTCTGAATTTTTAGACGTTCACAGAAAAACTTAAGACCTTCTTGATCAGGGGGACCTGCAAGAGTTCAGTCCGTTATGGTGTAGTGTGTTACCAATGCTGTTCTTGGTTATGGTAGTCCCAACTGCCTTCAGGTCATTAATAAACTCCTCCCATGTAGTTTTGCACTAATACCTTTCTCATGATCATCATCACTCCATAAGGCAGGCTCTATGGAGGTCCACACAGAGGACGACTCATGATCATTTTATATTTCTTCCATTTCAAATAATCACACAAACAGTTGTCATCTTCTTACCAAGGTTCTTGCTGATGGATTTGAAGCCCACTCCATTGTGCAGGTCTACAAACCTTTCCCTGATTTCCCTTGATAGCTCTAGTGTTGGTGGAGAGGTTGGAATGGAAGACATTGATTCTGTGGACAGGTGGGCTTTATACACACTACAAATTGAGATTAGGAATATCTGATTGCAATCTTAGTGCACACAGTGGATCAACAGGAGTCAGTATTCTGGCTAGGTTTTAGGGGATCAAATATTTATATCAGAAAATGACATGGAAATCGATTTATAATTTTGATGTCATGTGTCTGTTTAAATATATATTCTTGCTTGATATTCTGTTTCTCTATTAAATGAAAGCAAGGCAAGGCAATTTTATTTGTATAGCACACTTTCAGCACAAGGCAATTCAAGGTGCTTTACATGATTAAAAGAAAACACAAAACATAAAACACTATAAAAGTAAAATACAAGAAAACATTTATAAGAAAGCATTTACAATAAAACAATAATCAAGACAATAATTTATATGAAGATATTAAAACAAACAAGTAGAGAGCCATAATAGGATCAGTTACTCATAAGCAAGTCTAAATAAGTAAGTTTTAATTTTAGACTTAAAAGAGTTCAATGTTTCTGCAGCTTTGTATTCTCCCGGTATTGTATTCCAGATATGAGGAGCATAGAAACTAAAAGCTGCTTCTCCATGTTTAGTTCTGGTTCTATTGACGGTCAATAAACGAGAGCTGGAGGACCTAACTGATCTGAAGGGTTTGTACCATGATAGCAGATCCCTAATGTACTCTGGTGCTAACCCATTCAAGGATTTATAAACTAATAAAAGCACTTTAAAGTCTATTCTCTGAGCTACGGGGAGCCAGTGTAATGACTTTAGAACTGGGGTAATGTGCTCTATTTTCTTAGTTCTAGTAAGAACACGAGCAGCAGCGTTCTGGA
Organism: Oreochromis niloticus; assembly: GCF_001858045.2. NCBI lineage: Eukaryota > Metazoa > Chordata > Actinopteri > Cichliformes > Cichlidae > Oreochromis > Oreochromis niloticus. The sequence goes on along the minus strand of NC_031971.2, from coordinate 38,220,025 downwards.
TCAGCTGCAGTTGTCTGATTGATTTTTTAGGTAAACCTGTGAAGATTTACAGTAATCAAGGCGGCTAGAGATAAATGCATGGATGAGTTTCTCTAGGTCTCCTTGTGTCATCAGTCCTAGAAATGTTCCTCAGGTGGTAGAATGCTGACTTTGTTATAGCTTGTGGCCCTGGAGGTTCAGGTCTGAGTCCATTATTACACCTAAATTTCTGGCCTGGTCGGTAGTTTCTAGTTGGACCAGTTTGAGCTGATTACTGATATTTAATCGATCTTTTTTGGGTCCAAAGATAAGTACTTCAGTTTTGTTATTGTTTAGTTGAAGGAAATTATGAGACATCCAGTTATTAATGTGCTCAATGCATTTATTAAGGGTTTGGATAGGTTCAACATCACCTGGTGACATTGAAATATAAAGTTGAGTATCGTCTGCATAATTGTGGTAGTTAATATTATAGGTGGTTATAATCTGGCTTAACGGGAGCATGTAAATGCTAAATAAGAGGGGCCCTAGGATGGAACCCCGCATGTGATTTCTATATTTTGTGATGAAAATTGGCTAATTGACACATAGAAGTTCCTGTTCTTAAGGTAGGACTTAAACCAGTTGAGTGCTGTACCAGAGAGTCCGGCCCAGCTCTCTAGACGTTCCAGTAATATATCATGATCAACGGTGTCGAACGCCGCACTAAGGTCCAGTAGTACCAATACTGTGGATTTCCCACGGTCAATATTTATACGGATGTCATTAAACACTTTGACAAGGGCTGTCTCGGTGCTGTGGTGCCTACGAAAATCAGACTGATAAATATCAAAACGGTTGTTCTTTGTGAGAAAGCTGTTTAACTGCTGGAAAACAGCTTTTTCAATAACTTTACCGATAAATGGAAGATTAGAGATTGGTCTGTAGTTTTGCATTAATGTGCTGTCTAGATTCTTTTTCTTTAGGCTTTGGGAAAGACACCTGATAGGATGGATGCGTTAACTATTTGGATCAGATCCTCTCTGATCGCTGGGAGGACCTTTTTAAGAAAACCTGTCGGTAATATATCCAAGCAGCAGGTGGCAGAGCTTAAATTTTTAATAATTTTATCGAGGCTTGATTGATTTATTGTTTGAAAGTGAGTCATTTTCTCTGCATAAGTGCTAATTGGGCTTAACGTCGGGATTGGAGTTGAAACTAAAGTGCCGATTGACCTTCTGATTTCCAAGATCTTTTTAGTAAAGAAGTTGGCAAATTCATTGCAGGCCCTGGTGGAGCTTAGTTCAGGGGCTATTGCCACTGGAGGAGAAGTTAATCTCTCCACTGTAGCAAATAATGTCCTAGCATTATTGTTGTTTCTGTGAATAATCTCAGAGAAAAATGACTCCCTTGCATCCTTCAGGGCTAATTGATACGTATTCAGCCTCTCTTTATATATGTCTTGTGTTTTTTTTTCTGTCTTGTGTTTTTTTTCTTTCACTCCCTGGAACACTCTTTCACAGTCTGTATCTAAAACCTAAAGAGAACTATGGATTTGATCAACTGGTCTCTGAATGCTATTGACACCCTCTTCTCCACGAGAAGTCTGGGCTCGGGAGAGCCAGAGTGCCCTGGAGGGACCTTCCCTGCCGGATACGCGATGGACGGGTGGCAGACATGGAGGATCGTGTGCCTGGCGGGACTGTCGATCGAGGACGCTGAAGATATCTACCTATTCGGAACCATGATAACAGGGTTCTTGCTGATCGGAGCTGGCTTGGCCCTGGCTTATCAGAGAATTAAGAAAGCGGAACCGGCTGTCCAAACCGCCACAAAGCTGCCCGCTGAGATTGACTTGACGGGACGAGGTGCGGGTTTTGAGAAAGGGCTCACAGACAGGGACATGGTCAAGAGCTTGGAGGCAATTGCGGCTGCAGTGAATACTCAGAATAACATCTCTGAGCGGATATTGGGACACATCAGGGAAGAATCCGCTCAAATCAACAACTATGGGCGGACGTTGGAATACATCACGGATCAGTTGGCTGTGGTCGCGAGGTCTCAGAATCTGCTCTGTGAGCAAAAGAGTGACAAGATCTCGGATTCGAAGGTAAATAACATCATGGAAAAACTCGCAGCTATCCAACGGATGATGGAGGGACCAGTGTCGGAGTGCTAAAAGAAACAGCTCGAAATTCTCATGAGTTGGTTGGAAGACAATTGCTATCATAATCTGGCTACCCCTCCGGCGCCAGCTGCGGGCTCAAGGCTGGAGCCGATCAAAACAATCCCTGATAACGACTATGTTGAGACTGTTCCTTCCCATCCCATGCAAGGCCACCTGGGTTGGCTGGTAGACTGTTTACTTAGCCTGGCAGGGCGAAGGACACTGTCTCAGCTGAACTCTGGACACGCACACACATACATATACTGATACTGATAAGCACTCACCGACGCATCACCCTCCCTACCCCGGATCCAACGCCACCTCCAACGCTTACCTCCCCTCTGATGTGGACATCGGGTCAGCTGGAGGCGCAGTCGAACGATTGCAGCGGTCCCAGATCAGATGTACACACTGGAACTCTTTCCCATGTTGCTCGTCTGTGTTTTATTGTGCTATGGTGTGTTGATATCTGTCCATTCCTGTATTATCCTTTTGTGTTACACATTTCGATGTTTTTTCCTCGCTACCTAGCCTGACCTGTCTCCCCAATGTGATGTTGTGTAATGTATGTACGGTCGGCAAGGTCTGTCATCTCTGTTGCGGGCAAAAGACCTGCAACTGACAAATAAAGGCTATCTCATCATCTCTCATCATCTCATCTCGCAGTGAACCTGGAGTCGAGTTTTCCGCCATTTTCTCTCAGCACGCCAGCACTCTCTTTTTTCATTACATACCAGTGGATCGCTTCTCCACGGAGATTTCTTTTTACTAGAGACAGTTTTAACCTTGAATGGTGCAATCTTATCCATCATGTCTAAGATTTTGGATAGAAAATCATCTGTGAGTTTGTTTACTGAATGTGTGTTGGTGGATGTTGGTGATTTAAATAAGGTGGAAGTGTACATCAATTTAAAATATTCAGCTGAGTTTTCTTTAAGGAAGCGTTTTTTAACAGTGATCTTACTTTGATTAGGCATATTGGCTAAGATATTGCTATCAAATGAAATGCAGAAATGATCAGATAATGCAATATCAGTAACAGCAATGTTAGAGATATTTAAATCTTTACTAATAAGTAAATCCAGAGTGTGTCCTCGATTATGCGTTGGCTCACTAATGTGCTGGATTAGATCAAAGTTATGGAGGACATCATTTAATGCTTTTGTTCCGCTATCTTGAGGTTTGTCAGTATGAATGTTAAAATCTCCCACAATTGCTATCTGGTCATAGTCTAGACCAGGGGTCTGCAACCTTTTACACCCAAAGAGCCACTTGGACCCGGTTTCCACGCAAAAGAAAACACTGGGAGCCGCAAATACTTTTTGACATCTAAAATGAAGATAACACTGTATATATTGTTTTTTACCTTTGTGTGAACAACTAAGGTGTGCTGCTTATGAAATCCATGAAGTGCTACAGAGAAAATTACATTTTATTTATGTAATCAACACATTTTGAACTCTTAAAGAAATATAACAAAAGCAAAGACACCTGACTGAACTAAAATGATCCATGTAGCAAACAAAAACTGTTGTGAGCCGCCACCCTTATATCTCCTTTGGGCTTTTGGAGCCTTGACCTGACTTTTAAAAAATAATTGGTAAAAAAGCTCTATGCTGCTGAAAAATGAAAAATAGATATTTGCAAAATTCTGCCTAAATATGTATTTTACCTGGTTAATGCGTGCAGCGGGGGCGTGGTCTGCAGCGCCGCTGCAGGGGAGGCGGACGCACCTGAGCGGCACCCGCAATCACGCCTCGCCGCCTTAAAGTCTGTGCTCTCTCTGCTGTTGTTGTTGGTGGTGTGTGTCGGGTTGTGAGCTGCGAAGCTACAGCCGGCTGTATGCGTACAGCAACCGTGTGTGAAAAGTGGTCAATAAAGAGATGCTGAAAAGCGCGTTCATGCAAACATTGTCGGGTCTGCCGTGATGCGTTTACAATGGGACTTCTGCTCCTGAACCTCTGCTCACAGCATCTGCTAATCGGTGCTGTGCGAAGTCAGTTTACGCAGGACTGTAAGCTGTCATCTGTCGTCTGTGTGGTGTGAGCAGTGTTTGTCTTTAACATAGTTCACGGTGGAGCTGCTGACATAATGTGGATCCGAAGATCCATAATTGGCCTACCTGGGGTTGAAAGTCTCGATAAATGCACGGTGTTTCGGCAGGAATACCGGCTTCCGCGAGTGTGACGCTTGTATTGAGCGAGGAAAAAATAATAGAATATAATTTTATATTTATATTTCAATATCACAATAATCTTCCAATTTAGAACTACAAGTTTAAAAGAACTAACATAAATAAAATACACTTCAGCGAAATACTTCTAATTTATTTTCCCAAACCACGCGGAGCCGCACTATAAGGACTAAAGAGCCGCATGCAGGTTGCCGACCCCTGGTCTAGACATATTGCAGAGCAAAGGTCATTGAAATCATTAAAAAAGTTTGTATTAGATTTTGGTGGTCTATATATGTTAAGAAATAAAACTTTGTTTGGTTCATTTATTTCAGTAGCTAAATATTCAAAGGTGCTGAATTCACCTAGCGATACCTTTTTAAAGTTTAGTGATTGGTGAAAGACCACCACCTCTTTTGTTTTTTCTGATCTCACTAATGAAGTGATAATCAGTTGGGCAAGTCTCTATTAATACAGCTCGTTCTGAATTTCCATCTAACCAAGTTTCTGAAAGAAAGAGAACATGTATATCAGAGAGACTTCCCTGATAGAGATCTAATATTTAGTGCAGCAGCTTTAATATTCCTTTCAGTGATTGAGAGATTATTTTTGCACAATATTATGTTCAGATTCTGTACTCTTCGATTACGGTATGTTCACACCGAACGCGATAGGCGCGAGCGAAAACGCCCCAAACGCCCCTAATTTGACGCGTGCACATTCGCACCTCGACGCGTGTCCAACAAAAATCCATCGCGCGTCAAAATTGCATATTTTGACGCGCGTGAACGGGAAATGTGGGCGGGATGTGGGAGGAAGTTGTGCCAGACGGTATCTTTGCAAGATGGCAGCTGTTACTATACGTGTCCCTGAGGCTCTTCCACTTTTTCCTGCAGATGTCCTCTGAATAAACACATTATCTTGTTAGCGGAAAGGTATTTGTACATCAGTGGGGAAAATAGCGGGACAGTAGGCATGCTTGCCAGCTTTTGCGCGGACTCATCGGGTCAGTCTGAAAATTAAAAAAAAAGAAAAAAGAAGAACAAATGAACTTACCAGGTTGCCCGATCTCCTCACTTATGTGCCTCCAAGCTAGGTCCTTTTTATTCCTGTCCCGGTAGAAGTAGCAGCTAGCATCGTATAATTCTGGACGATTAGCCACTGCGCTGATGAGTTTTTCCTCCATACTGAATGAAGAATGAAGGGCTTTGGTTTGATCTGCCCCTTTGACCTGGTTACAGCCACGTCACCAGGCTCCTGATTGGTTGACGCGGCGCGATTTGACGCTGGAGTTCAAATTTTTCCAACTCGAGCGGTAGAGGCGAAACACGCGTATGCACAAAATGCAACACAAAAATTCACGCGCGTGGTTTTTTTCGCGAGTCAAACGCGCCCCACGCGCTACACTGACGCGCGTTTCACGGGTTTTGGCGTTTTCGCGACGCAAATCTGCCTCCGAATTTTCGCCGGACGCGCAATCGCGTGTCATCGCGCCCTTTCCATTGACTTTACATGTAAACCTGACGCTCTGGCCGCCTCTTTCGCGTTCGGTGTGAACACACCGTTATAAGTACTTTTAGTGTGTAAGGATCTGTTGCTTATAATAACTGGTATTTTGCTTTCAGTATATGAATGAGAGTGACCGGACACATTTTGGTGGGAATGATGCAATCTGGTAACGGCGTCCGGTCGGTATCAGATATCAGGCTCGGTTAGATGGAGTGGAGAGCCATATTGTTTATAATTAGTAGGTGGGCGTGGTCCCACTTTTGGTGTCAGACGAATCCCTCTGTTTATTTGGGTTTGAAGGGGATCGGAAAACGACTTAAATGGTGATATGATCACTGATGAGGATGATGATGAAGGTGTACGGGCATCAGCTGGTGAGTTTCTGCACAGAGTTGAACCTTCATATTTAGCTGGAGTCTCTGTAATCTCTGCTGGAAGTGAAGTTGTTGGGGGCTGGCATAGTAACTCAGCTGTTTGAGCTATGTCCACTGATGTGTTTCTGCACAGCGTTGCTGAAACTCTGTTTCTTTCGAAACTTGTCGGGTGCTGTTGTTTTTGGGTCGGTTGATACGTCTCTGGCAGGCTTATCACTGAAAGGTACAAGTACGTCGTGGTCTCTGTGTGATACAACTGGTTGGCGTCCGCTTTGTGTCTCGGCTGATACTGATGTCTTTATCTCAATTTGAGAACAGGGCGATGAGTTCACATGAGACAACAAGTTCAGAAGATAAAGCCTCTGACCTTTCTTATTGATGTTACGTTCATTTCTTGTAAACGGGTGCTTCCTTCCACAAAAAATCTTAAAATTATTTAGATATCGAATTGACCTTTCAGCACAGACAGTTTTAGCAAACCTGCTGAACGATTTCATCCTGCTATATTCTTCATCGTAGGGTGTTGCTGGAATCAGTCCAGATACGTGGAGTTGTACCTTGTGGTTGTCAAAGTTCTGAAGTAAATCCAAAAAGTCTTTCTTTAAAATTTCGGATTTTTTCAAAAGGATGTCAGCAGTTCCAACATGGACAACAACTTTTTCTAGCTCTGGGTTATTCTCAATAATTGATGGAATCCTCTCAGAAATTTCTTTTACTGTCATTTGTGGACAATTAAAGACACTAGTGTTGATGCATAGCTGTTCAATTCCTTTGATTGATCCGTCATGAATAATAGCAAGTGCTCTCCCTCGCTTGCTGTTCTCTGTTCTCTTTACCCATTTCGTGCAGCTTGTTTTATCTTTATTTACATTTCGGTGACCTCGCTCTGCAGCTGACAGTCTTTGCAGGCTGGACGGTGATGAGCTAAGAGGCGCAAATCTAATTTTTAGGGGAATAATCGAAGTTGTTTCTTGTTGGAGTGTCTTTCGATGTTCCTTTGTCTTCTTTGGAGTCTCCCGTCTAAGTGGGGGCCAGAGGTCTGATGAATGGGGAGTCCCTCCCGACAAACGCCCTCCACTCGGAGGGGTCCCACTCTGTGCTGATGGTATTGATCCGCCCGGTGGTTGCTTGCCGTAAGCCACCGGCAGATTTTTATTACTTTTGGCGTTCTCCTCAAGGCGTCGTATTTTCATTTCCATGTCGTGGATTCTTTGTAATAGTTCCTGAAAAGCCTCATCCGAGCAGAGGGCCATCCTCTGAACCTTGATTCCGTACGCGGCCTCCTCGCTGTCTCCCGCGCGCACCCACGAACGCCACAGCTAGTCGTCAGCAGCGCCAGCAGCAGGGTCGGCTCCGCGGCTGAAAACGGAGACCGCAGGCAGCTGGACCGACCAGATCCGGGAGCCGTCCCGGTCCCGGCAGGCGAAAGGACGGAGGGTCCTGGCACACGGAACCGGAGCAGCTAAACGACGGCGGTAAGATTGTTACCTTTTGTTGTTACCTCTTAGCCTCAGCTGGCCTCGGCAGATGACAGCGTTCAGCGTCCTCTACAGCAGCTGTGTCTCCTGACACGTCCATATAAATTACAGACTGATAATTTCTTTGTAAGTGAGGAAACGTACAAATTTAGCAGGTGGTGAAAGAATTACTTTCACTGCTGTAGATATAGAATTAAACGTTTGCACCTCACCTGCTGCCATCCATTCTGTAAAGGGTCCCATTGCTCCAGAGAGGTCCAGAGCAACTGTATTAGCTTGAACATTGCCGTTAGCTGCTCCAATGACTCAAATTTGGTCACCTCCATCTTTATTAATTAAAAACAGAGAATGGGAGAGTAAGTTGTTTTCAGGTGGTCAGAAGTTTGGCTTACAAAATTAAAGTAACATGACCAGTTCTCTACTGTATCACTTTTTTAGCACACGTTGAAACTGTTATGGCCTGATCTACTTTCTATGAAATATGTTTACATTGAAAGAAGAAATACCTTAAATTTCTTCTGGTAGGCTATGCAGCTGGATGCTTTGGCCTGTAGCTTTTCTATGGAAATCTTGATCTCCCTCAACAGCAGATGCACTTCTGATGAATCAGCATTGATGTCTAGAATTTGTGGATCCTACACATTGAAATCCACAAGCTTTTAATTATACCGAATGCAGTTGTTGTTTTTGTTTTTAAAAAAAAAAATTGTCCATTAGTTAGCATTATTAAAAAGGAAAATAACAACAAAATTAAAAACAAAGCAATCATCTTCTCATACCTGCAATTTAAGGTGGATTTTCATGTCCTCCTGTTTGAGTTCCTTTATATCCTACTGCAAGCAGCTGCAAAACTTTTCCATAGTACCATTCCGCTGTAGCACTGCCTTTAGCGTGACAGAGCTTAATGACTCAATGAAGGGTTCCAGTGCGGCAAACTTCACACGATCTTCTGGTGGTGTGGGAACTGAGTACATGTTGATCAGATCGTACATTTTGGATACTGATTTCTGCTCATCTTTTATTTCTATAATCTAGCAAAACAAAAAATGGAAATATGGAGTCAAGTAAAGCAGAGAAAGGAAGCTGAGGAAAAAGAAAACAAGCTGCTGTTTTATTGGTTTATCGCATTTAATTATTAAACAGGAGCGTCTCACCCTCTCTTGAATCTCATCCACAAATGTGAGAAAGTCAGCCAGCTGAGCTGTAGTTAGAGGGACTGAACCCTAGTTTAACTTCGGCCTCACAAACTTCAGTCACTATGGCATCTACTTTCCTCTTAGCAAGTTGGGTGAGCATGTGATTGATGACCTTAAATCACATTTTATGGTCAAAAACATTTCCACATTTTTACACAAAAACAATCAAGAGTAAAATTTAGATGAAAAACAAAAAACAAAACAATAATGGGAAAAAAAAATTACATTTTAGTGGAATAAGTTAACAAGTACAACTTGTTAACTTATTGCTCTTCATGACTTTATTTTATTTTCTCCTATTCAGAAACATGTCCAGTATCCCCATTTTGCCTTTTTAGACCGAACATTTTCCCAAGAATATTGAAAGCATTTATAATGTAAGGTGTTCTAAAATAAACATAACCATCAAACTAAGAATGAAAAAAATGTTTAAAAAAATCATTATAGTATAGGCTACAACAATTGATTGACCCTGTACTGTTACCTAAACCTAAACCTACAGTGATAAGAAAGATTCCATGTGTATATCATTACGTAGACTGACTTTTACTTGTAGAGAGAACTCTGCCAAACTTGTGCAGAACAATTTAATTTGCTGAGAACAATCAAACTGTGGGGTCTATGATCCAAGCTATGGAACTGATTCACATCTTAGATAAAGAGGCTTCAACAGAGAGTGGGATGAATATGCTAAAACAAAATATTGCTGCAAACTGACTGCTGGCTACAAGAAGAGAATAATAATTTTCTTAATGGAGTAGAAATAATAATATGTAATGGTCTCTGAAGGCATGTGAATTTGGTGACAGCTTGAAGTATTAAATGACAAAATGAAATATGTTTTGTAAGGACACAATTGAAATCACACTGAGTCATATGGATCCTGTCAGGGCAGTAAACTATAAAACATTTCTATAACAAAAAAAAACAAATTAAAGAAAAGCAGCAGGCCAAGAAAGGACCGAAAGGACCAATGCAAAAGTTAAATAAATATTAAAAAGCATATTATGAGGGAGGACATTTGTCATATTGCAACGATACACCCAGTGACAACACATGAATGTGCTGTTTTTAAGTGTCTAATTATCTGGCAAATAAAACCTTTATCTTTTCAAAACAAAGAGGAAAAAAACACAGAAATTTACAGAAAGCTTTTTTGCATGTGTTTTGTATTTTGTACGTGTTTTGTATTTTGTACGTGTTTTGTATTTTGTACGTGTTTTGTATTTTGTACGTGTTTTGGAGTTTGCATGTGTTTTGTATTTTGCACGTGTTTTGTATTTTGCACGTGTTTTGGAGTTTGTACGTGTTTTGTATTTTGTACGTGTTGTGGAGTTTGCACGTGTTTTGGAGTTTGCACGTGTTTTGGAGTTTGTACGTGTTTTGGAGTTTGCACGTGTTTTGTATTTTGCACGTGTTTTGGAGTTTGTACGTGTTTTGGAGTTTGTACGTGTTTTGGAGTTTGCACGTGTTTTGTATTGTGTATGTGTTTTGTATTTTGTACGTGTTTTGGATTTTGCATGTGTTTTGGAGTTTGTGCGTGCTATTTGGAATTTGTACGTGTTTTGGAGTTTGTACATGCTTTGTCTCTAGGGGCCACCGTACAAAACAAAACAAAAAAACAAAAAACCCCAAAACAAACAACGAACATAACAAAAGAAATAGCACCGTCCAAAAAAGGAACATGACAACGCAAAAGCCCCGTGGGCAAAACCGTCTCTGGTCCATGATGGTCCCGTGGACAGAGAACTGCTGTCCTCCTGCTGTCCCGGCGACACCCCAGGGAGCCCGCCCCCGTCTTATGTAATTATTAACAATGCGCTCCCATACATGTAATTTAGCTTACTAACCCCTTACTCCACCACTTCTTGGAGGTTCTGACGTACAAATTTCTCTGCCTCCTCAACGTTGTCAAAGCTCTTCTGCTGGCCTTTCCATAGTAATCGAAGTTTTGCTGGATGTGCCAGGGTGTGCTTTATCTGATGCTGCCATAACTTCTTCATTACTGGGGAGAAAAGCTTCCTCTGCGCCGCTCGCTCCGCGGTCATATCTTCATAAAATGACAAGAGGCAGTTCTCCCACAGTGTTCCTTTCTTCTGCTTAGCGGTCATGAGAACTTTTTGTCGTGCAGTGTAACGGAGAAATCTCACCAGCACGGTTCGAGGTGGCTGACCAGGTCCTGGGTGTGGTCTCGTACTTCTGTGACATCTTTCCAACTCATATTCCTCCCCTTGTAGACCTAGGCCATCCGCGAGTATCTTCATCACATAATCATTTATGTTGCCACCACTTTCCAAACCCTCTTCCAGACCGATAAGCCGAACATTCTTTCTGCGGTTTCTGTTTTCCTGGTCGTCTACTGGGGCCCATAGTTGTTCAAGCTTTTTAGCTTTTTTTTCCATTATCCTCTGTTATGCTCCTCATTTTGTCTTCCACATCTGAGATGCGGCCCTCAGCTTCGGTCATCCGTGTTTGGATTGCACTTATAGCGTTTTTAAATTCCACCATGTCTGACTTGATGTGAGATACATCGGCCGCAACATTATTTAGAATAGCTCCAAGCTTAGTCATTTCGGCAAACAGACCGCTTATATCCATCTCTGGCCCTTCTTCTTGGCTAGCAGGGCTAGCCTTGGCACTGCTAGCATTACTTTCCCCCACCGCCATCGTGGAGATTCGGGTTTGCACGCTCTTCTTCTTACTTCCTGTGGCCATGTCTCTCAATAAATTCGAGGACACTGATCTAGCGAGTCACCGCAGTGTAGAAATATATTATTTGGGAGCGTTTACCTTTTTAAAAACTAATGTAGGGTCGACGGGGGGCCAGAGACTCTCTATGGTGCGGCCATTCCCAAACGCTCCATCACGTGACTCGATCAAAGAACCACACTCTTATTAAAATCTGTATAATTCAAAGACTTTCTCTCTCTGAAAATATTTCGAGATCACTAAAAACAGACCTCAATTTGTACATGCACATACCGGAATGACAATAAACAAATTTTTTTGTAGTGACTCCCTGGCCAAAGTCATCTTGTTGGCACAAACATTTCTGTGCCAGACATAGAAGGGTTTCCATAGTCTGTAGCGTGCAAAGAAGGGGATGCATCGAAGCTTGCATACATTCTTGTAATACTTTTCCCAGTGCTTCACAATTAGCAATCCTGCATCATCACCATCTGACCCCGAAATCACAGTTTGACTGTCAGTCAAAACAAAGTCAGTACTGTGGTACTCGTTAAGTTGAGATTTGGAAGTAGGGTCCCGCTGTATATAACTCTTAATGGGAAGCCTTGGGAGAGGAGGGGTTGATATCACATCCTTTAAGGGCTGAGAAAAGAAGAGAGAAGGTAAGTGTCCCAGTTATAGTGGCAATTATGACAGAAAATTGCTTTAGATATATTTTGGAATCGAACTTCCGACTCCCACTCTAAAGGTGTGTAGTGTTACCACTACATTACATTGCTGCCTGAATATGTCAAGGGACCTCTTTTATGACACAGTAGTTACTTTAATTAGCTTTAACTTATAAATACTAGAGTACTTTCTGGACTGTGTGTGCAATGCTTTCGACATCAGACAAGGACTGGTCACACAATTTTTAAGGGCAAGCTTTTTGAAAATCATACCTATTAACTTCTCATACCTCTTGGACATTTTTAGTGGATGGCAGAGGAGGTAGGTGGACAGCTTCATGGTCCCTTTGTTTCAGATCTTTTGGTTTGGATGACTGCTCAGAGGCTTTTAAGTGTTGGAGACTCGGTTTCTTAGGTCTTACAAGTCTCTTTGGCACAACCTACATTAAAGGTAAGCAAAAAACTGCATAAGCTCATAATAGTTTGATTCTTTTATGGATGTGAAAAGATTTATAATGATAGCTTGAATAACTTCCTAAAGAAAATGCAGTGTGAATGCTGAAAGCTGAATGGTCTGAGTTGAACTGCTGTAATTATTGAATTATTTAAGGAACATGTTGAAGCTGTTGAAATATACTAAATCATTCCAAAGTGCAGAACTGGTGAAAGCCAAAGTTTGCACACAAAAATGTAGTGAGTGTTAATATTTTATCTGGATTTGATTAAAAAAAAAACCAAAAAAAACCTCAGAGTGTACTGCTAAATATATAAACACTGGCAGCCACCAGTGCTACCCCTCAGCCTCGTAGTAGATGCAGCTATGACATACACCCTAAGTGACTCCCTTTTCAGTTATTGCATTCACATGATTTCAGAAAATAGGGCATGTATATGCCTTTATTGAATAGCTCAGCAGTGAAAACAAACTGGGGGATAAGGAAGGTGGGGAGACAGAAGGCGAAGACACATATCAAAGGTCCAATGGTTGGACTTGAACTTGCGCCACACTGGCTATGTGGCATATGGTTACCTGTTTACCCACTGAGCTAAGGCTGTGGCCCCTTGTGCAGACAATGCAAGTGAAGCAATGCATAGTTGGATACAGTTTTGGCCTAGAAACCAGGCAGAATGATAATGCAGAAAGCTTTTCTGCAATCCCTTAAACTTAAACCCTTAATCCCAGGTGAATATTTGATCGTTTTGAGACGTTTACATTATCACTGTAAGATGTACCTTCTAAAAAAACCCAAACAAACCAAATTAAACAAATTGTACAACACAATATTAAGCAACAAATTGCAAAAATTGCTGATGTAGCAAATATGATACAAATTAAAGCTCATACATGCAAACTATATGCAATTAAAAAAAACACCATTTGGTTAAATTTTGTCAATTATTTCATGGTTCAGGGTTGAAAGGCTTGAGTAAAAAAACAACAACAACAAAACCTTTAGCAAAAAGACAGAAATCTGATGATTTTGCCTCCATGTCACTCAATAGCATTGTCTCATAAAAACACTGAATGAACTACAACCAACATGTAATAAAAAAAATAGTATAAAACGGAAAACAAAAACTGACAGCAGTACCTATAATCACATAAAAGGACTAATATATTTTGTTGAACCAGCTTAATAGCACTGCATTACAAAAACTACTCTAGCAGCTAAAGTATAAAAGCAGCAGAATGGGGAGCTGAAGATTGCAGATCGTTGGCTCTTGCAATTTTAATAGTAGGCTTTTTTCATACATATTCTCTTCTCATACCTGTCGGTCAGTGGCATCTTTAGAGGATGGCTGAGAAGTTAGGTGGATAACTTCACGGCGCCGTTGCTCCAGACCTTTAGATGGCTGTGGCTCTGTGTACCAACCTGGAAAAATCATCTCTTCGCGAGCTTTTAAATGTAGGAGACTGGGCTCGTTTCGTTTCGTTCTCTTCAGTACACCCTACATTGAAGGAAAGCAAAAGACATGCAAAAGCCCCTAACATTTCATTTATTTTATGGATAAGCAAAGACTCCCATGGTTGACGCTGGGTATACAGTAAACTGGATTTCATACCATCTACCAAGTCTCACCTGGGGATCTCTGAATGGAGGCTTTGGTGGGACAGGGGGCTTCTGTAGTTCAGGAAGCTTTTGCAGCAGCTCTGTGACAGTATCAAGTAGAAACCAAACTTATTCCTAACATTTGCAAAAGAGGTTGACTACCCGAGACTTACTGGTTATATGTCAGTCACTATCATTTTAAAGACATAAAGGCCTAGATGACCTCTAATTTCCTGTTTCTAAATTCAGATAGAAATCTTAGAAACATGGTGTCTAACCAGATTCTTACTCTGGATGGCATTACCTGGGCTCCAGTAACACTGTGAGGAATCTTGGAGTTTTGACCAGGAAATGTCCTTCAATGTGCATATTAAGCAAATATGTAGCACTGCTTTCTTGCATTTACGCAACATCCCTTTAATTAAAAACATTCTTGCTCAGAGTGATGCTGAAAAATTACTTCATGCATTTATTACTTATAGGCTGGACTATTGTAATTAATTTGATGTGGAGACTCCAGCAACACTACACAAGCAAATGTAATGAGAAACAACTTTATTCAGTGACCAACTGAATAAAGCCGGCTTGTGGCCTTCATCAGGGTCATTGTAAAATGTCAAACAGTTTGTGTTTAAATAAAAGCCAGGAAACAGATTTTTTTTTTTTAAATGGACCAATCACACCTTCACAAAAGAGGTGTTGTCCGATGGGGAGATTTCTCCAAAGGAGAAAACGTTTTTGCTCAATGAAGGGCTTTCTTATATATATTACCGAAAATCCATAAAAACCTATAAGAACCGCCTGGCTGATTCATTGTTTCTGGAATTGGAAGTTTAACTGAGAGAATATCAAGTTTTGCAGACTTCCACATCAAGAATTTTGTACCAACTTTGAACTCTTACAAAAAGGATAGCTCTAACGTTTTGCTTTTCCTCAAAGGCTTCCCATCATTTGATACAGATATGATATTGTGCACTTTTGATATTGAATCTTTCTACTAATATTAACCAGGAACAGGGCCTAGAGACCCTGGGACATTTCCTTGACACTAGGTCTACAAAATATCCATCTACCTCTTTCCTCATGAAGCTGGCTGCTTTTGCTCTACAGAGGAATTATTTTGTTTTTTAACGACATACCAAATCTCCAGATTTCTGGCACTACAATGGGAACAAAAATGGTGCCCAGTTTTGCCTGCTTGTTTGTTGGTCACCTGGAAGAACTACCTGGATATAACCACCAAAATAACCCTTTTCTACCACTTATTATGTCTTGGAAACAGTACATAGATGATGTACTTTTACTCTGGAAGGGACCAGTCACTACATTACTGGAGTTTGTAGAATTCTTAAATAAAATAAAGTACAAAACAAAGTAAATGGACATTTTGCAGGCTTATAAATTTACCCTCAATTACAGCACTGAAGAACTTCCTTGACATAAAAGTAACAAAAAAAACCCCCAAAACAAATCTCTGTCCACCTCTCTGTACTCCAAACCTACTGATAGGAATGCATTACTTCATGCTGGAAGTTTCCATCCTAACCACCTCAAAAAAAAGCTTACCTGTAAGCCAATTGATTAGATTTAAACACATCTGTGAAATTCTGGAATAATAGAATAAGAGCAAAGAAGAGCTGTTGAATAAATTAAAGAAAGAAATTACAAAGAGAACTGGTTAAGATCTGCAGAACAGAAAGTACTTAAATCCAATCTTATCTTTTACACAACCTTCAAACCAAAAACCAAGAACATTAAAGAAATAATTTTAAAACATTGGTATTTCCTTCAAAATGATTCAAACATATTAAGGAACTTTAAAGAACCACAAATGACAGCTTATAAGAGAGGTAAAAATATTAGAGATAGGCTTGTCAGAGCTTTCCAGGACCCTAATACTCCAGACAAAACCCTGATAAGCCAATAAACCCAGTCAAAGAGGTCGTATTATTAATTTTGTCAGAAAAAAGAGAAGCATTCTGGATATTTTGTTTAAAGTGTTTACATCCTAGAGGCATGAATGAGGATTTTTCTATTAATGAGTTTGTGTGAACTGTACCTTTGTGTTTTTTAACTACATTTTACACAAATGAACTGAATAATGGATGTACCCACCTCGGGAGCCACTGACACTTCTTTGGCCAGGGAGGCTCGGCTGCGCGCCCCTCGCAGTTGAGTCCATATTCTCGTCCCTGAGAGAGTAAAAGGACAAGGGGACAAAAAATGCAAAAAGCAAGTGTACAGGGTGATGAAACTAGCTAAAGTCACGTACTTAAAACGCTGGCAAACGTCGAAGCGAACTGAAGTTGCCCTGCTCTGAACCTACCGTTAAGTTAGAAAACTTTTTCAACGTCGTTGATGCCTGATGACAGTGTTGCGATTGCAGTCACAGGCTATCGAATCAAATATTCAGCACCAGAATATCTTATTGTTCTCTCAAATTAATAATTAAACTCCCTTAAGGTTTAGAGCTTTGTCAAACTAGCTACAAAACGCTGTAATTAGTGCCGTCACCAAACTGAGGTTTACGGTCTCCTAGCAACAAAATTATTTCCCAGCATGCAACGCAACCTAATCTCCCTTGTTTGGCATTTTACTCCAAACACAACCCTCGAGTGAAAGTCACAGTTATTGCAAGCATCCGTGTAATTTGTATGAGACTACAGGGTGTCAGCGCTCCACACGTTCATCTTCTTCCACAGCTGAGCTTAGGCTCAAAAACAGACGAGTTTCATTTCATCCCCTTAACAGGCATATAACAGCTGAGTTAAAATGAAATATACAGTAAAAGACAGTAAAAACTTGCTTTTCAAAATCATCAGTGAATCTTCACAATATCAGTGCAATTCACTCTTTTCTAAACGAACCCAGTTTGTTTCAGTTCGAGGTTCATTCTATACATATTTACTAAGCACAGGACATATTATGCTTATATATGCATTATGTGAAAGAAATGTTCTAAAATATCATTTTAGAGCTCATATGATCGAAAGCATCTGCTGAACCCTTAAAATAATAGCTGTGCAGTTATTTAAAGTGGCCATGAATCCATCTTGGGACATAACTTTACAGTTTAATGTCTGAGTTGCCTCGATAGGAGTCATCCTAGAGAAGCACATTCTGGTAGATAGTGCAGCTGGTGTACTAAGAGTCATCACCATGACTGTGCAATTTTAGAGACCTGCCGAAGTAGTTATCTTCTGTCATCAATAATGCCGGAGTCCTAGCTTGTATTTTGACTTGTGCAGTGCGACACCTTCCTTCTTTTTCAGTCATTCTGTTGTAGAGTTACTGCTGTGCTTTGGATAATTGTCCTAATTTGGACAAAGCTTTAGCTGTCAGACAGATAGTCTCACATTTCACTCTAGAATATCTAGAAATCTAATCAATCTCTCCATAAACATGAAGAACTGGAGACTTTACAGAAATTAAAGGAAGAAGGGTTAAATGAAAGATTTAGTTTTGTTTAATTTTATTTATTTTGTACGGATAAGTATGTTACATGAACTAGCCAACACATCCAGCATTTATAGCATAAGGTTATTTTGCAATATCAAGTAAATGCAGGTGTTTTGTCCCTGGGATAAACCAAGCATTGTGCAAACATAGGCACTCAGATCTAGCAGAACTGTCAGACATACTGTTTTAACCCAAGAGCAAAATAAGCTAAACAACATAATACGTATATTCGGTGCGGTGGAGCGACAAGTGTTTGGATCTCTACATAGGAGAAACCAAACAACCACTCCATCACATTTTACATTACTCAGCAATGCTCTCCTTGTCATTCAAACATCCAACTCTTAACTCACAAAACGATGTGTTCTACACATTGAAATAAAGACATCATATAATTAATAATTAGGATATCATAAATGCAGCTGACATCACTAATGTGTCCAATGTTTTGGCATTTCCATTGTCTTTAAGGGAACTCAATACAAGGATCTGACACAAATAATATACATTCAAATGATAATGAAATAGCCCTTTAAACTGAACTTTAAGTACCAGATAAGCAGTCACTTACATGGTTCTCTCTGTTCATCAAAAACACTTCATTTTATTAGAAAAAAATATTGTATTCTATTCTCCATAACAATAGTTTAAGGTTTTGGAATGGGACTAGGGTTTCAATCATAATCAGTGATGATCTACTTTGGTACACTGGTTCAAGCTTGGTCTCTTGTATTTTTTTAAAGACAAAACCCCCCCGCATGGCATAATCATATGGCTTAGTGTAGGAGCTTGAAGGGGAATTTTATCAACTTTGGAAATGGACAATTTTCATTTTCAAAGTTCAGTGGTTCTTTCAATGGTTTTGGGACAGTTTCTCGTTAAGCTGTCACTAAGTAGATTAGAAATTGATGAGATTTTAAGGAACCAATTAAATGCATTTTCTAGATGTTCAAATTTACTCCTTCACTGTACTTGTATATTAGAAATAACAGTACTTTTATATGTTTCCTTTACATTTTCAGTTGCTTTGGTTCGCTCTCGTTGTATGTTATATGTGAGTTTTCTCCTCTTGAAGCAGCCCAACTTGAGAGAGACGAAAGAAAAAAGAAACATTAGACCAGATAGTAAAACCATTATTTCAATATGCTTAATCAAGTTACACTCAAATTAGCATAAAGATAAAAGTCTTTAAATCTCACCTTAAACAGCACGACCGTGATTACAATCAGGAGCATGAGTCCTAAACTAACTCCAGTTGAAATAATCAGCAGTTTATTTGGAGGGATAATGAAATCAAACTGAACTTCAACCTGTTGCCAGAGAAAACAGAAAAGAAATCAAAGTGCTACCAATTCTTTTTAATGTTGACCCATCTAGTAATATTATTTGAATGAGTGAAGACTGCAAGTACCTTTTTTATTGGAAACTGGAACGTCATAAAATCGTCTTTTTTCTGTGGGTGATAAATATAATAAATTAGGTTTACTGAAAAAGCAATGACAGAAATATGTTGTGGTCAAACTTAGACATACCTTTTGTTTAAGAGATTCAAGCACAAACCGATCGTTGTCATAGCCAACATGTATAGAACTTACAAATTCTACATTTCCACTGTCTCCAGTGTATTTCTTGAGAAAAGGAAGATTCTGTAAATCAAAATCAGATTAACAAGATTTTCTATATTTGATATAGAAAATGTATATGTGGAGTATATTTTGTCTGCATATTTAGTTATTACATACGGCTGGCTTCTGTTCAAGGTCTCGGAAATGTGCTTTTCCCAGCAGGGTAAACTCAGCGGCTGAATATTTCTCTAAATTGAAACTTTTGCAGACCATGGTTATGCACTTATTTTCTGGCAAGCAATCCTGTAATGCAACCAGAGGTTTAGTTTTTAAGAGGGACCTATTAGGCTTTTCCTGACTTTCTGTCATACACTCACTGGCCACATTTTTAGTTACATCTGTTCAATTACTTGTTAACACATATATCTAATCAGCCAATCAAATGGCAGCAACACATTGCATTTAGGCATGTAAACTTTGTCAAGATTACCTGATTGCGTTCAAACTAAGCAAACTAAGAATTGGGATGATTTATGTGATTTGTGTGACTTTAAATAAGAAATAAAAGGTATAATAAGATGCAAGCCATCAATCCCAACCATCATACCTCTCACCGGATACCTAGCTAGATTAAGATGTGGGCACAGGAGGAGACCGATGCCACAAAACACGAGAATCTGTCAAGTTGAAGATAGTTTCAGGGTCAGCACTGCGCAATCCAACACATGACAGGATGTAAGCTCAAGCTAGGACAGCATACAGTGAGAGGCACAACCCAGTGGCTGGAATAGTTTACAGGAAGATACCATAAAAGGTGTTAGAGAACAACAGGGCTAAAGTCCTGCTGGCCAGAAAACCAGACATAGTGGTAGCTAACAAGGAGCAGAAGACCGCACTTGTAATAGATGTGGCAATCCTAGTGGTCAGCTACATCAGGACAAAGGAAACACAAGAAAATAGAAAAGCAACTGGCTGTAAGAACAACTAAAGCAGATGCGGTAGGGAAAGTCCAAAGAGTTCCCAGTTGTGATAGAAGCTGAAACCAGAAACTGGAAGAGTGGCTCCAGCTGATTTCAGCGACAACATTAGAGATCTCTATCCAGAATAGCACAGTACTATGAACAGCTAAGATACGTGCTAATATCAAACATGGCCAAAGTTTCAAATGAGTATTCCCTTTGAGCCAAAATCTTGAACTGCTCAGCATGGTTTATGACAAATTTTGGCTTTCTATTATGTCCCTGGAACCTTATGATTATGAGGAAAATTGGCTTAAAGAAGAAAATTAGCTAAAATGGCTTATTAAAGAGAAAGTGGCGGAGGGCTTTTACTTCGGTGGCCTCAGAATCTCATCTCTGCTTTTTGTGGATGATGTGGTTCAGTTGGCTTCATCGAGTGATGGCCTCCAGCTCTCACTGTAACGGTTCGCAGCTGAGTGTGAAGCAGCGAGAATGAGGATCAGCACCTCCAAATCTGAGGCCATGGTTCTCAGCCGGAAAAGGGTGGCGTGCCCACTCCGGGTCGGGGATGAGTTCCTGCCCCAAGTGGAGGAGTTCAAGTATTTCGGGGTCTTGTTCGCGAGTGATGGGAGAAGGGAGCCGGAGATCAACAGACGGATTGGTGTTGCGGCCGCAGTGATGCGGATGCTGCACCGGTCCGTCGTGGTGAAGAGGGAGCTGAGTGTAAAAGCGAAGCTCTCAATTTACAGGTCGATCTACGTCCCTACCCTCACCTATGGCCACGAGCTGTGGGTAGTGACTGAAAGAACGAGATCGCGGATACAAGCGGCGGAAATGAGCTTCCTCCGAAGGGTGGCTGGCCTCTCCCTTAGAGATAGGGTGAGAAGTTCAGCCATCCGGGAGGGGCTCAGAGTAGAGCCGCTGCTCCTCCACATCGAAAGGAGCCAGCTGAGGTGGTTCGGGCATCTGACAAGGATGCCTCTTGGGTGAGGTGTTCCGGGCATGTCCCACCGGGAGGAGGCCCCGGGGCAGACCCAGGACATGCTGGAGAGATTATATCTCTCGGCTGGCCTTAGTGTTCCCCCGGATAAGCTGGAGGAGGTGGCTGGGGAGAGGGAGGTCTGGGCTTCTCTGCTTAGGCTGCTGCCCCCGCAACCCGGCCCCGGATAAAGCGGAAGAAGATGAATGGATGGATGGATGGATGGATGGATGGCTTATTTAAGAGAGAGCCTTAATTGAAAGGCTACAGCAAGGTCCACTGTATAAAAAAATGATGTCATTATTCTGAACTGTGAATAATGCAGAGTGATTCCAGTAGAGCACAAGCATAAAAACACAGAAACAAACACAACAGGTTACGCTTATGATTTGACAATTTTTGGAAAGTTTAAGCATATAGTCAATATACTAGCAATATTTTTTATGTGAAATCCGTTGTACTTACCTCAGACATCTGGGTAGTAGTGGCTGTGCACTGCGTTTTGTTCTTAAAGAGACAGAGTATGGTAAGCTTTAAGGCTCTATATTTTCATATCCAGCACCAGTATGACTGAGAAATGTTCTGGCAGACACAAAATTACCTCCTTGACAAAGACTTCATAGCTTTTCATTTCAAAGTTATGCTCCAGTTCAGTTGGGAAGAACAAGGTAACATTGACAGGAAAATCCTTAAAACCAAAGTTATCTATCTGTAAATTGGTAGAGAGAATGGTCATTTTAAATACATACATTTTTTAAATGTTTATTTTTTTGACTTATGTATGTATAGAAAAATATTGATACCACCCTCACATCTGCCAGCTACAGTCAGTAAGTGCAGCTTCACTTACACTTGAACCTATCGATATTGTTTTGGGACCATTGTCCAAAGTACAGTAAATGTTGGTATTTTTATTGATTCAGTGAAATGATCACTCGGTCCACCGCAGAAGGCCGCACCAACAACAAGCTGAATGACCTTCTTTCTGCTCAGTAATAATTTCTATTTCTTTATAAACTGCTACTGTCAAAAGAACAGATGACAATTCAACAATGAAAATGTGAAATTCAGTTCAGTTGGATTTTTATCAAACTGAACATGCTCCTTTTATAAATAAAATATTTTTATTTTAAAATAGTGAATGCCCTTTTCAAACTGCAAATGAAAGAAAAAGTATTCATTTCGATCACTGATCGTCAGTTCTGTTGAATGGTTTCTTGACAGTGTAATTATGTGTCTTACCCTGTATGTAATACCCATTTCTTTAGGTGCAGTGTCCTCTGTTGTGAAGTTCAGATAGGTAGTGCTGTCTTGCTTCCTGAAAATATGTTTGCAGCATGCAGCTGAACAATTATACAACTACAGACTTGCAGAAATAAATAACATAGAAGCATTGCATAATATTTTGTGTGAATAGTGATACTTACACTGTTAATATCATTTTAATTTCAAATTGTACTGGGATATTTTTGGTCAGTACACTGGTCCTATTAGAGTCTTGATTATCACTGTAGACGAAAAAGGAATGTCTTTTAAATATCAGAAGCAAATACTTTAAAGATATGGTTTGTATGTTAAGTATTTCTGTACCTATTTGCATCAATTGTCATGGAGATTGAATCATCCCACTCAAAGTCATGCATGACATAGAAAGAAGATTCAAACGTTGCCTTTTTGTAGGAAGAAATTAAAAAGAGGTTAGGCTTGATTCATAGATGAAGAGAAAAATATTTCTCAGAAAGCTTGTGACAGTTCCCCATTTGTGAAACTTGAGTTCTGTGTGCTGGGAGGATATCTGGGTGTTTTGTGACTCACAGAGGATCTGCTGCGAAACAGAGGAAGACTCACACCACATACAGTTTTGTCAAGTACTCCTTCTAGATCTAAGCATTTGTGGGGTGTTGATCTTGATGACTGTTTTAAGAAAAGAAAAAAAAGACTTTTAGAATAGTCTCTGCTGAGAATCTTTAGAATAACAACTTTGTCAGCTACTGTGACAGTTTTTTTGATATTCTGTAAGATTGAGTTTAAAATTTTAGGATTGTAGACTGTAAAAAAGAGCTTGTTGCACCTACAAACAACCCCAAGTCTCACTAAACAGTTCCTTAAGTCTTCTGTTTCATACAAATGTCTCCCTTAAACATAAATTAGAGGTTTTTCTGTTTTCTTATTTGCTATACACCAGCCCCCCCGCCAAACACCAGACAGCCAAAATAAGCCACAAACCCGTTGGTTTGTACAAAGTGTTGTTGAGGTACAAAGTGCCCTTACCAAGTTAAGACACATGTAAATTCAACATGTAAATTAATCAGAACGGTAGCTATATTGAAATGTATTGATTTGTTTGTATAGTATTTTTTCTCTCTCTTATTTTCTTTTCTAAATGTACCTGTATATTGTTTACATGTTTGAAATAAAATTACCAAATAAGTGAGTCCCCCGAGCTGTCTGAATTCTAAAATCATCTGAAATGTGTGAATAGTGGGGACAACAATGAGCGAAGTGTTTGCAAAACTCTACCAGATTGTTAATGGAAATTTGATTAATGTACAAAATAATTCACTTTAAGGTCATTTAGTTCTAGTCTAATTTTCTTTGTTCAAATTTTCTTGTTGGGTGATGTAGCCAACTACTGCCAAGACCAAAGTCAGCCATATTGCTTTAAAGTTACTGCTGTTTGCCGAATCCTAATATTGACTTAAGCGTTTCACATATCCAGTAATCAGTACTGGTGGATTTAAACTGGTTGTCGATTAAATTTAGTACCGACTTTCCATTCATTAGCATTAGAAAGCATTAAATGGCCTTGCTCTGAAGTACATTAAGGTGGTGGGGAAGGAGCCTGAGTTAGTGCATGAGGTTAAGAGTTACCATGGCTTGGGCTCTGGAACCACTCTCCTGGTGAGGGGCTGAACTCTGCCTAAGACTGGAGCTGTCCTTGGTGAGAGGTGGCAGGTTGTGGTGGATATCTTAGTATTCCCTTGGCTTGTTGCCTGTACATTGTGGTTTTTCCCAGTGGACGAGGGGGTTTGTTCTCTGAGCCTTCGGGTAAGGGAACATGTCCTAACTGTTGTCTAACGCAGATACTGAAGGACCCGTCCCATCCTGGCAACAAACTGTTCCAACTTCTACAATCTGGTAGAAGGTTCCGCATCATCCGGGCAAGGACAGAGAGACTCAAGAAAAGCTTCTATCCTCAAGCCATCCGGACCCAGTGCTACACTGAGGTACGGCTGGAAGGTGGTTGGTCCCTGTCGTGGTGGTAACCACCTCTACCCCTGAACAAGATGGTGGACACCAGAGGTAAAGGGAACCATCAAGATGAAGGAGTCCTATTGGGATTAGTTAGCCTATGGGACTTTGGAGGCAGTTGATAGGTATTGATAGGCCAAGCGGAACGTGGCTCAGGTAGTGGCTGAAGCAAAACCTCAGGAGGAGTTTGGAGATGCCACGGAAAAAATACTTTTGGACTGCCTCTAAGAGATTTTGGCAAACCTATAGGCATATCAGGAGGGGAAAGTGGTACTCTACCTGCACTATGTATAGTGTGGGTGGAGCGCTGCTGATTTCGACTGAGGACACTGTCAGGCGGTGGAAGGAATACTTCGAAGGCCTCCTAAATTCCACTCGCACATCTTCTTGTCTATCTCTGGGGGTGAGGCCACTAGTTCCTGAAGGCTATGGATGTTGTAGGGCTGGACTGACACACTTCTACAATGTTGCATGGATATTTTGGCGGTACCTCTTGATTGGCAGACTTAGGTGGGGTTTCTCATCCTCAAGAAGAGGGTGTGCTCCAATGCAGAGAGATCACACTCCTCAGCCTCCCTGGGAACGTCTATGCCACTTCACCATATTAATATATAGGACCGGACAAATTCAGTTACTCGTAAATAAGGTTAGAGTTATTTGCATGGAAACAGAAGGGTTATGATGCTATTCCACCATTGCAGCCCTCAGGGAGCATGTAAAACGTACTGCCTGCTAGGCAGGAAAAATCTGGGAACAAGCAATCAATTGGGATCCAGACAATGGGAACCCAGATGACTGGCGCTGGGCAGACAGGAAAAAAGGCCTTGGCAGTTTCATGGACCACACTCCCTACAATTAACTGCACGCTTCCAGGAACTGACATATTAAGTATGCATACAAACATCAGTGCAGGGGCAGATGTCATCGACACTGTGCCACTGCACTTAAAATGTGCAGTGAACACTGACTTGCTTTGGCAGGTGCATTTCCACCATTGTGCTTTATATCAAAATGTGTTTGTTTCTTGCAGCAATCTGTTGATCTGCTAAATAGCAAACATCTACATGGCATAACTAACTGCATATTGTTTTCAAAATAATATTATAAATCTGGTTATACGTCTTGCTGTTAGGCTCTTGATAAAGGGAAAATGAACTTGGGAGGTTTGAAAATGTCTGTTTAGACACCAAGATTACTAAAAACTAAACAATTGATAATTTTTATGAAGCACTTTGTAACTTTTTAACAAAATTTGCTATTATTATTATTACCATCATTATTATTATTATTATAATTATTAATAATAATAATAATAATTGAGGGAACAACTAATACTCTTCAAAGGTTTGTATACTTTTGACCATTAAGTTGTTCCAAAATCGTAGTAACCTGGAAACCATGAAAAGAATTGTTCACTGAAATATTATGTGACAATATTATTTTTCAACTTGTAGTATTTACACCAAATAGATTTAGATGCTTTTCTTAATCCCAGCAGAAACATGGAAGAAGTTAAGAGAGCTCAGTTTGTGAACACACTTTTACATATGCATATAGCACACCCCTCATGCACATACAGCAGTGCTCCCCACAACCTGTAAATTTAGTGATGTGTAAAACCATGGCTTGACTCTTTAAATAGCAGTTGTTATTTAAATCTATTTTGGGATTAAATTAGATCATTTAATCAGATTAGATGAGTTTAAAGTCTGAGTTACCTCTATAACTGTCATTCTACGGAAGGAGAGGCCTGGAGGATAGTGCATCGTTAGCATGGTGTTGTACGAGTCATCACCGTGATTGGCCAGTTTTATAGACACGGTGAAGTACGCATCTTCTGCCACTAATAATTGTGTAGTCCTGAGAGAAAAAAAACCCTTTTACATTAAACATGTGACTTCAGTCTTATAGTTTCTGTGCTGTTTGTCAGATATACGTACATGAAACTGAAATCCACATCCAGTTCAGCGATACAAGTGTCATTTTTTCTACACGCTTTTTTAAAGGGAACCTGTAAAAAAATAATACATCTGTTTATCTGATGTCAGAGAATCGGTTTGTATTAAAATATAAAGTTCTAAAAAGTTGGAGTAGAACAATTTCGATGTCTTATTGGATCCAAATGATGTTGATGTGACAAACTGAGATAACTTTTGTTGGTAAGTATGTTAAAGTCCCGTCAAATGTAAAGAAGTTAATATGCTGCCAAAAGCTTTGTAGCTTACAGGCTCTGTTGCCTGTTATCCTCTTATAAGTTTGCATATGCTTATTATGGGCATGAATGTACTGGTAATTTGGGGCTTTTAAGAATTTATTTTCTTTGTTGGTATGTATTATTGTGGAATTAGCCACAGTTCGCTGAAAAAAATACAAATTGAGTGTACAAGTTTTAATTTATTTTGGATTTTCGCTAATCCAAACAGGGTAAAAACTATACATACCGACCCAAATACATATGTATACCCCACTAATATTTAGTTAGCAAGCTGCAACACAGCCAGATGCTTTTGGCAGCCATCAAGAAACTTAGGGCTGAATATTGGATCACTTTTCTTAGCAGAACTTTTAGAGTTCATTTGGTTGCTTTCCTGGCACGCACCTGGCTCCTAAGCTTAGTCCACAAGGTTTCAATAGAGCTGAGGTTTGGGGTACGGGAAGGCCATTCCAAAAGCTTTATCCATCCCATAAGTTTATTATTTAAGACCTTGTATGTGAGGAGCAGGATTTTAAATTCATTTTTATATCATTTTAGATCAACTGAAAGTGATTCAGGATGTTTTCAGGACATCCTGATAATAACAAATTACAGTAGTCCAGCCTAGAAGTAATAAATGTATGAAACTAGTTTTTTTAGCATCACTCTGGCGGAGTCTACAGCCTGGATATGGACATGATCTTTACAAAAGTGAAGGACAAAGGACAAGAATGGGATGGTAAAGTGGAAACTGCATCGAGAACAGAAACAAATGCATGATGTTGCTAACAGAACTTTGAGCCTTTGCAAACACCTGAACAAACCACATGCTAACCCTAAGCAACCCAAGACCCCAGAGTACCGTTAGCCCAGGTAATGCCGCCCCCAGCCCAGTACCCTGACCCTGAAGTGCAACTGTCAGTGTTCAGGGTAGAGTAGAAAAGCACTATATAAGTACCGATCCATTTAACATTTAATTTCATTGTGTAGTGTTTTGCCACCGTACGTACCTCAACAACGGACTGCCGTTTGCTGTCCACATTCAGGGTGGTGGCTGCAGTCTCATTGTCAGCTTGAGAAAAGTTAAATTTGATGCTGATAGGTGACAATAAATTACTCACACATTCCTGTAAAGCAAAAACAACAACAGAAGGTTTATCTGTTATATAGAGTTAGAAATTATTTGTTCATCTCTGTAAGTTTGAGTTCAACAAAAAGCCAAAGGACAGGATAACAAAGGATTAGGATCATGGTTAACTTTACTGTTATTCTTTTATCTCTTTACCCCTTTGAAAGCCTACTAGGAGTAACTCTTGAAGTAATCAAATGTCATCTTTATGGGGAAAAGTAAAGAAAAGCTAAGTCAAAGGTCAGAATGGGAAAGTTTATTATAAACAGATTAAGTATATTTGCAAATATTATTAGCTTCATACATGCATGTAGATGGAGAAGTTAAAACAAGCTGTTTCATCAAGCATCTCATAGGTGGAGGTAAGACTTCGGGCTGTCTTATCAGTTTGACTGAAGACACCTCGATGTTTTTGTCTCATCGGATCCACAGCGAGTGTGAATGTGATGTTCAGTCCAGACCTCACAGCCTCTGTAAACCCGAAAAGCAAAATTGAAATAATGCATTCACAGGATGCAATCAGCAGCTATTAATTGTTTATCTTTACTAGATGTGGTACCTACCTTGTTTGCTCTTTGTTACTTTTACCATTTCAAAACAGGCTGTTAAGGTAACCATAGGTAAATTTTCATCGGTACCCAGACAATCAAATATCTCAGTGTTTATCTCCTTAGGTTGGAAAGTTAGATGAGCCATCACGTCAAAGATGGGCTTGGCCCTGAAAGACATTTATGAACAGGCGTGTCAAAATAGAACATACATCCTCTTTCACTAGTAAGGTTTTATGTGCCAGGACATAATTTTATGGCACAAAATCACAACAACAGTCACCTCATTGTATTGTAAGGTAAAGACTGTCCAAAATCCACAGCACGCTGGGTCTAGTTCTAACTTATCTAAGGGAAGATTCAGGGTCACCAGATCCAGCCTCAACGTTATAATTTATCAAAATGAAACGTTTTAAGCCTAATCTTAAAAGTAGAGATGGTAGCTATCTCCATCTAATCTAATGTGGGAGCTGGTTACAAAAAAAGACCGGCCTGCAAGCTGAAGGCCATCCAGGTCTTTGTCTTTAAGACATTCCTGCAGTTTAACTAATTGGTGAGTGTTATGTGGCTATCCATCTGAGGTTGTATTTAAATAACTCCAACTTTATTTTAATTTTGGAAAAAAACACAAAGTATGAGGGTTGCTATTTTGACATAGTAGAGCAGAAGCAGAGCGCTTTGCAAAGGTGCAGACAGCTTTTCAGAACGGGGCTTCCAAGGAGCAAACAACATGTAGCAGAAGCACAGGAAGTGATCCAAAGGGCAAAATGAGTTAAACTGAGCGGTGGAGGGTAAATTTAAATCAGGAAAGATTTTTTGTTTTTTTATAATTGCATCTTGTATGTAGTTTGGCATCGAGCCTTTGTAAGGTAGATATGTACAATACTTAGCAACATAAATTGTGGACAGAGTTCTGATACCTAAAGACAACAGCAGCGCCCTGTGATCCAATCACAATATCTGGGAGTCCGTTCCCTCCAAGGTCAATGGCTCCATTGATGGCCTGTCCAAAGAATTTTATCCCAGGTGTGACTTCTTTTCCTGTGATTCTCTGGAACAAGAGATTTGACAGCTAAAACAATGCTCATCTTGCATGGTGGAGACAAAAGTTTATACATTTTCCTCTTCACTCTCTCATCGAAGCCTTTTCTGTTTACAGACAGATGACTGTTTTGTTTGGACAACTGTGCTCCTAGCTGTCTGCAAGGTTTTACCTCAGCTAACTAGTCACTGACCTGGACCTGGACAAATAATTTTGCTTGCTGTGAGGAGGGAAATACGATGCTGTGGCAAAGTGTAAATAGAAAATATTGTTATGTGGACAATAGCTAAGGCTAAGTGGACAAATGGATAATGAGAAACGAAAATCAAGTCAATGAGATAGAAGGATGGAAATAAACTAAACACAAGGCAAAGGAAACAAATAATTCCAGGTCAGTGCAAAGGAGAGAAAAGGTCAGACATCTTGGTTTGCTCACTTCACCTTAAGCCTGGACACTCACCTAGTTCACTCCCCCTCAGAGCGCACTACTCCCCACTAGGGATGGGTACCGGTATCCGGTGCCATTATGACACCGGTTCTGACATAAATGGTAGTAACCAGACCGAAAAGCAGCGCACATTTCGGTGCTTTATTTCGGTGCCATTTTTCCTGAGATGTAATACACTTTGGATTCTAGCCAATCATTTTACCTTTCCAAAGATAGTAGGCGGGCCCAGGTACGTACGTTCTTTTAGAGCAGAGCTACAGATTAAAAATGCCCAAGGCGAAGAGATCAAAAGTCTGGCTGTACTTCACAGCAAAAGATGCAAACTCAGCAGCCTGCAACAAGTGCTTTAAGGTGATACTGTGCAAAGGAGGTAACACCTCGAATCTGATGAAACACCTGGCGACGCATAGCGTTTTTTTAAAAGCCGAGAAATGCACCGTATTTGATAGCTTGCTGCAAGACCTTACACCGAGCACATCTACTGCGGGTGTGGTGCCTGTTATCGGACCCGGAGTTAGCAACATCCCCCAAAAACCCGAAGAGGAGAGTCCTGGCCCCTAGCCCTGTCAGCGTAGCAGAAATGATGACAGATGATGATGGCAGCAGCAGCCGTTCTTCTCTGCGTGAGTAGCTTAATGTTGTTCGTGTGTAATTAACGTTGAGTAGGCTAACCACATTATTACATTAATGCATGTAAAGTGAACTAGCAACACCGTCGTAGTTACATGCGGCTGTCTTCTTGTTTGATGGCAGATACTCCCTTCACCCTGGCCAAAAAGGCTAAAATGACCAAAGAAAAAGTGGAAAACAGCTAAACATGAGAGGTTTTTGGACAAAGTTTGTGTTTTTTCCATTGTTTAAGCACTGCTTCCAGCCAAGAGTGAGACCATATATGCCCTATAGCTACAGAAAAGGCTAACATTGTTATCTTTTTACAAAAAAACAGCTGAACATGAGAGGTTTTTGGACAAAGTTTGTGTTTTCCATTCTTTAAGCACCGGTTCGAGCACCGTTTAAGCACCGGCACTGTTTCAAAAGTACCGTTTGGCACCGGTATCGGATAAAACCTAAACGATACCCATCCATACTCCCCACTTTCCAAGTAAGCAGACTCTGAGTCTGTTTTTGGGTCCACTAAAAATAGTAGCCTTTCAGCCTTCTGACATGAATAAAGACAGCTGAGAATGAGGGAGGAAATACTAAGGGAACAAATAT
The DNA here is from genome assembly GCF_001858045.2 of Oreochromis niloticus. Classification (NCBI taxonomy): domain Eukaryota; kingdom Metazoa; phylum Chordata; class Actinopteri; order Cichliformes; family Cichlidae; genus Oreochromis; species Oreochromis niloticus. Next base: position 38,188,973 of record NC_031971.2, on the reverse strand, counting down.
AATATGTTCTATGCAGAATTGTAGATAACAGTAGTATATAACTGACTTCTTTGCTCGCTGACGTAAACCCTGCAACTGTCTCCTCCTAGTGGGTGTGTTTTAATTAGATTTTAATGTTTTATCTGTTTGATAAAGAGTGTATTTCAGTTTTCAGTGTGAATTTATACAAACAGGAATTGCTTTTTTATAGATTGAGGATCCAATTTTTTTTGCGGCTCCAATGCACGTCTAGGCATCAACTGGTCTTTCCGCCGACTGGCTGGACCCTCATCATCCACACTGGCATTTGCCGCACAACCTCGCACAGACCAGGGGGCAGGGCAAAACTTGAAAGCCCTAATTTGGGTCTTCAGGGCTCCCAGAAAATTAACAATTGAAAAAAGTGATCCAGCACGAAACTCACATCACTCAGTATAGTTTGAAGTGTCCACATCCATGCTCAGTTTCACAAATAGACAAAAAACTAGCCACACTCTTCGTAGTCACAGGAGTGAAAATTGAAAACGTCCCAGAAATTGACATTGTGGTAAATTAATCACACTAAAGCCGGGTCTACGCCATTTTGGAAAGGTCCAGAGCCTTTATACATAGCATATGACAAACAGACTCAGTGGGAGATAAATAACATGTAGCCTAAAATTCAACATCTACGATTTTAAAGAGACACACAGGCCTTCCCTCCCCATCTCCAGCTGCCTCCCGCTCCACCACAATCACCCACACATGCAGGGCCTTGGGGTAAAGGTGTGTCACCAGGGTGCAGGGGAGGCATCCCCCCCTTCTGTCCCCTTCTGGGCGCTTACCTGCTGTTCTCTGGCAGGTAGCTCCATGCCCTCCTGGGTTTTAAATGCACCTTAGAACACACATACACCAACACTACATATGAGCGGGTGGAGGGAAGTTTGGAGTCCTCACACCCCCCCGTTCTCTGCTGCCTGTTGGAGCGGGGGGCTGGGAGGAGGAGTTGGCCGTCCGATTGGGGTCTGGAATGTGGGGCCTCCCTGCTGCTGCCAAGCCGGAGCAGTCTGCGTCTCTCCACCCCAGGGAAAATGGGCGTCCAGGTACACACCGGCTCACTCCTGGTGGCTGCTTGTCGGAGCCTGGGGCTCGCTCGGGCCACTTCGGGGGTGGGGTGCCCTCGGCCTGGGGCTTGGTCACTCTGGCACAGCTGGCTGGGCACGTCACTGCAACCTCCCCTGGCTTCTGCTCCGCGGCTGCTGAGTGACCCCTCATCTGGGACTCTCCTCAGCTCTTTCTGGGATGGTGGCGTGGCTGCCCCTCCGTTGGTCTCCCTTGGTCTCCTTTGCTCTTGGGGCCTCTGGATGTCTGGAGTCTTGATCTCCTCCATACCTGCTTCATGCCCTGGAGGACGGGGCTGTGGCCCCCCACACCCTCTAGCAGATCATTACATGAAGGAACCTTTTAAAAACAAGCGCACTCATGCTCACAGGTGTACACACGGGTGCTCACACACACACACACAAACTACACCCTTTTTGGCTCCTACCTCGAAGCACACTGTGCGCTGTCGATCTTACGTGCTGCACAATAATGTTTAATATTTAGTATTTACTGTTATATTCACATAGATTATCGCGATGATGTTTATTATGTTGCTCTTTTTTTTCTGCTTGTTTTCTCTTTCTCAACAGGTGATTGATATATGTATTTTTTGTCTCCTTATTCTGTTGGTTTTTGTTTTTTGCCCCTTTTTCCCCCGTCCCTTTTCCCCGCTGTTTTTCCTTTCCCCTCTTTCTCCCCTTTTTCCCCAGTCAAGTCTGTCCCATATTTAGCAAGTGAAAATAAAAATAAACAATAAAAGCAAAGGTGAATCAAATAGGCGATTACGGCAAGGCTGGGATGGTCCATTTGGTAAAGTAAATCCGTTGGGCATCTTTCTTTGCTTTTAGACAATAATTCTGATGGCAAAAAAAAAAAAAAAAAAAGCAACACACAGGCCAGTACCTCACTATAGTCTTTGAACTCTAGACAGTTCTGGAGGGTAGTTCACGCAAGTTGTCCTGCGTTTTCCCAGATACCTGTGAAAAAGCTGATGTAAGAAAAAAAAAAAAAGAGAGATTGTTTTATCAAGTTAAAAACAAATCTAATACGCAAACGCAAGGAAGGCCTTTCTGTAAGGCTTCTCCACAGTTATGATTACATTGAATTAAATAATCTATGGCCTGTAAACAACACGTCTACGCTTGAAGATGGCAACGAACTCAATACATGGTATTTGTCTTACATTTAGAAATGTAGATCCCTAAAATACTTCATTTACATGGATGAGCAAACGTGTCAGCTGGGTGGGGGTAACTGAGGATACACACCAGCACGGCCTCACATGTCCGTAGGTGTTCAACTTCTCAGGAAACAAATGCTGGCCATCAGACATCAAATATTTTTGATGAAAGGACATTCCAAAGGTTTGGACTGCGTTTTCTCAGACAGAAAGACTACACATGATTTAAACAATACATCCTCCGACAGGAAAGAGCTATAACAGGAAAGCAAAACAGGAGGTTGTGTTAAGGTTGGCTGTGTGGCAGGCAGGCAAGGAGGAGGGGTGGACCCAAAATGCAGGACTCAGACTCAAGGGATGAACTCAAAATACTCAGCTTTATTTGCTGGCACGGGAAAACGAGCATACAAAGCAAAGCAAACTAAACTAAACTAAACTGGGAAACAACATAAACTCACGGGAAACACAGGGAGATCCACACAGCATGAGGGACGACACGACACTGACTCAAAGAAACACAGGGTTTAAGTACACTGGGAAATAACGAGTGGAATGACACACAGAAGGAGGGCACACCTGGGAGAAATCAGAACTAACGAGACAAGGAAGCAAAGCAGGACACATTCACATAAGACCCGGACCTTCAAAGTAAAACAGGAAACATAACACAGAGACGCGAACTAAACAAGGGGATACAGCCGACAGGGGAGACAGAGCAACTATAGAACACAGACATAAACCATAAGACGGAACTCTAAGAAAGAAACCAAAGACTAGAAAAGATAAATAATATAATAAACTCAAAAGCCCTGGGTCAACGACCCAGGCATCCTAACAGGTTGAGCAGGATCATGTGTTGGTCTAACTGACAATTCGACTTGCAGAGGGTAATATAACGGGGGTCAAACAAATCCAATAAGTTTGCTTCTAACATCCAAAAAACCAAATAGGTCTTCCACTCCACAATTAGAAATAGTGAAACTCTTATAAGGCTTTATTTTCCAAGTTAAAAAACAAATCCAAAAAATGTAGCTTTGAGATTGCTGATTAAAAACAAACAAGTCTTGCTGTAGGGCTTCTCCGTAGTGTTAGGATAAAACAACATTAAAAAAAGTAATTCCTGTTTGTATAAATTTACACTGAAAACCAAAATACATCATCAACAGTTAAAACATTAAAACCTAATTAAAACACACCCACTAGGAGGAAACAGGTGCGGGGTTTACGTCGATGAGCAAAGCTGTCAGTTCTGAATAGAGTAGTGCACGCACATGTTCACATGCATGAACGTGAATGTGCACGTGCACGTACCTGAACGAGCAAACCTATCAGTTATATACTACTGATAAGCAACTGAGAAACCAATATAGAACAATAACATCCAATGTTTAAACCCCAGGTACGACACCAAGAATTTTTATAAATATAAGGTGTTTTCATATCTGAAGTCATTGGAATTCTTGGCCCGGTGTCCTGTGGAATGAAGTTTTTAACTTCAAGAGGCTCTGTGATTCCAAAAGATCAAGATAGTAATGTTCATAAAGCTAAACCTGAGGAATGTAGTAACCAGATGAAGATGACACAGTAGCTTTAAATATCTTTTATGTATATATAGTTTGATAAGCAGAGATTCATAAGAAGGGAAACTGAAAATTACTGATAATTTATGGTCACCTTTGTGTCCATGTCCGTCTCTCACCTGGCTGAAAGCGCTGCGTATCCCTCTATGTCTGTCTCCAAGGTAGATATACACGGCACCTCTGTTATCATCCTCAAGCGGAGCTCCGACAGCAACGTCTCGGAGTCCATCTCCATTCAGGTCTGCAAGGCTGGATATGGTGGTGCCAAATCTACCCATGGATGGTCCCGTCACATTCAGTTCACTTTTCAGTTGCAGCTGTGAGAAAAGTGGACATTAGTTCATTGATCTTGATCATAAAACATTGAGTGTCACGCTGTAATCTCACAAAGTGGCGGCTCACCTCATCAGTCAGACTGTAGATGTAGATCTGACCTTCTTTCTTCTCCTGAGGCTGGTAAAACGTTGGCGCTCCCACCAGCAGGAAATCAGTGTCACCGTCTGAGTTAATATCCACCGAACACAGCTCGGCGCCGAAGTAGGAACCGATCTGACAAGTTAGTTATATCATTAGTTCAGTTTTAATTTAGTTATAAATTTATATCATTTAATGATATCAAAAAACTCGACTCAAAAATGATCAATGCAGGGAAAATGCTTCATGTACAGAAAACACAATATTACTGCCAGAAAATATGATTTCACAAAATAAAATAATCATGCTGACAAAAACAACATTTCCAGAAACTGACATGTACGCCTGCAAAGTTAGTGTAATCCTTTATGGTGGTTTGAACAAGTTTTCTTTTCCAACCGTTTTTATTAGATCAAACAAGTTCTTTGGTTTGCTCTGTGTAGCCACAGTTTATTTGCCTTTGCACAAGTCTGGAAAGTTGCAAAAACATTGAACACTATCATCATTTTAGACTCAGACTATTGGTGCAGCTGATGATGCACTTCATATTTCTTCCACTCCCATCTTTTCAATCCCTGTACGACATCATCACTGCAACTTGGTGACTTCCGTCTTCTCTCTCCTTTAGCTTGTGTTTTGTAATCCATCCATCTTCTTCCGCTTTATCCGGGGCCGGGTCGTGGGGGCAGCAGCCTAAGCAGAGAAGCCCAGACCTCCCTCTCCCTCTGGGCCCCTCCCGGATGGCTGAACTTCTCACCCTATCTCTAAGGAGAGGCCAGCCACCCTTCGGAGGAAGCTCATTTCCGCCGCTTGTATCCGCGATCTCGTTCTTTCGGTTATTACCCACAGCTCGTGGCCATAGGTGAGGGTAGGGACGTAGATCGACCTGTAAATTGAGAGCTTCGCTTTTACACTCAGCTCCCTCTTCACCACGACGGACCGGTGCAGCGTCCGCATCACTGCAGCCGCAGCACCAATCCGTCTGTTGATCTCCGGCTCCCTTCTCCCATCACTCGCGAACAAGACCCCGAGATACTTGAACTCTTCCACTTGGGGCAGGAACTCATCCCCGATCCGGAGTGGGCACGCCACCCTTTGTGTTTTGTAATGTTTGACATTTGTGGTTTATCTCCATGCTCTTATGTTCTGTCTTTTTTTTTTTTTTCAACCAGTCTGCTACAGATTTGTTCCTGTTATTAGAGTTCAATCAAGTGTTTAATCATGCTGATCGTCTGATTGTTGTGGTTCTCTAATATTTCACTGTCTTTACTTTATAATAGAATAGAATAGAATAGAATAGAATAGAATTCAACTTTATTGTCATTGCACATGTCACAGGTACAGGGCAACGAAATGCAGTATAGAGCATATAGAGCATCTTTCTATAATTGTTAATGTGAATCACTGATCTACACTTAGAAGTGATTTAAAATAGAAATAACAGTGGATTTGATCAAGAAAATTAGCATTTGTTTCAAGGCAAAACTGCATTCAGGTATCATCAATGACAAACTGAGCCATATGAAGAATAAAATTACCATATAAGCTACCGACCTGGTCTCCAGTTATTCTTTGTGCTGTGGTCCAGTTGTTGCTGTTTTGTTTGAAAAGTACGACCTGTCCTGTGTGCTGAAACCGGGGTGCACCCGTGAAATACAAAGAAACACCACCCCTCTCTCCAACAGAGACAGAATATCCTGCAAGAGCCAAATATAACATGCAACATGTAAGAAAACCTAATGTGTTTATATGTTGTACTTGGAAGACATTAAAAATAATTTAGACTGGAAGCTTCCAGAGTTCATTTGTTCAAGTGTTGAGCGAAATAACAAAATCTTATTTTCAAGAAAGAAACATCAGATAATGTGTAAAGAAAGTTTACCCATGTAGGAGTCCATCTCCATTTCTTGATCCTCAATTTGTGTTTCCATTTTATCTCGACGTTCTTGGAGAGAACCACGCCAGCTGTTTGTTCCCACTGAACCCAGAATCAGTGTATCCTATAAACAGGAATGTGCAGGTGTAAGGAGTACAGACATCACAGGTATGGTTACAAAAGGAAGCGGAAGATCAACTGTGTCATTTGACCTGCTGCAGCTGGACTCATTTTCCTGTTATTCAGCAGCAGAAAAGTTGTAAGGATGCTGAAGTGCTAAATTTAGCATGGATAAAGCCCTTCACTCAAACTCCGTATACTGATATGAAGAAATATAATGCAATTTGGCCCTTCACTGTATATTTATGTCTGGCCAGAAAGAGAATACCAATTCGCTTATTTGGTAGGTCAATGAAAGGCTAAGTTAGTTAAGTGTGAGGAAAAATGTGCATTCATGTTTGCAGTTTTGTCTTGTTATAAAATATTTGAAATTTAAAAAACAAACAAACAAAACACTACATTTTCGGAAATATTTGTGGGTGTTTTCTTGTTTGTACTACTTGAACACTAAAGGTGGCCCTCACGTGAGATGACAGCGCCAGCAGTGACTCACAGCTCATTTAAGTTTGAGACCCCTGCTTTAGTCTGATTTCCAGATGATTCTTTAGGGTGCTCAGATAGATTTTGCTATTTTGATTTTGCTCACCTTGTTGAAAACAGCGCTGAATCCACTCTGAGACATTTCATCAGTCAGGTTTCCTGCTTGAGCCACTTTGGAACCTAAATATGGATCATCAGGGAGTACATGTTACAGCAGCACATGTGGAAGGTGAGATGACATGAATTCTTGATTTGAGGAAAGAAATTAGACGCCACCTTCCATAACAAAGATATCTTTCTGAAAATTCTCCAGTACTCCTGTGAGTCCATCATAATTCTCAATTTTGAAGGCATTTTTGTTTTTTGGTTCTGAAGCGATGGCCCTAAATTTATCCAGCTTTGCATCCTTGATCTGAAACCAGAACACAGCTTTAAAACATGAAAGTCTGACATCAGCATAAGAAAAAAACACAACATTAGAATAAAAATTGGAATTTACTTGTTCTGACCCACAACAATAAACTCATATTCATCACATATATTAAAAGGAGCCATGATTGTTATACAGAAGTGAACAGATGAAACCACATGTGACAAAAAAGGAGACATGATATATGACATTACCCCAATAACAAGACGAATTATATTTTTCTCATCATATTTTTTAATTATCTTGTTTTTGTCTGTGTCAGAGGGATCTCCGTCTGTGATTAGAATCAGAACTTTAGTTGCATCAGGAGAGGCGCCTGCAGCTTTGTTGTCAAAGATTTCATCACTGAAACAAAAGTAAAAACAGCTTTTGTAACACAATAAACCAAGCTGTGAACATGAACACATTAACACTAAATCAACAAACTTAAGATGCTCATAATGTCACAGTTGTGTTGAGCCTTTCCTCTTTTAGTATAACTGAACTTACAGAACAAATTCGATGGCTCTGTGTGTGTTGGTGAGACTTTTTAAATGATTTTCTTTCTTAAGTTTATCAAGAGCACGTCCGGCTTCATAGTCGTTGAAGTCAAAGACTTTTTGGACTGTTCTGGAGAACTGAACTGCTGCAAACTGAAAAACAAAACATAAATTATTTAGATATGACACTAAACAGTAAATATATCTTAGCAAATAAAAGCTGTGAATGCTTAAATGTTGCAGTAGTGAACTGACCTTGATCGACATGTTCTTCAGGCTGTTCATTATCTCCACAATAAAATCTTTATTTCTGTTGAATTCGTTTTGAGTCAAACTCGCTGATCCATCAAACAGAAAAACGAGGTCCACTGTCTTTTTGGTGCATTCTGGAAAAATAAAACATATTTAATCATAACTCTTCCAGACAGTTACAGGTCAAAATGACCATTTGTATTACAGATTGTTGAAAAAACAGTAGCAGAATAACTTAACTACTTTTTGAAGAAAACAACGTAATGGACATTTTCCAGTCTGGTTTGAGCAAATTGCACACCACTGAAACCACTTTACTTAAAATGACTAGTGACATTTTGATCACAGCAGACTTTGGAAAGTAAACAATTCTGGTTATACTGGATCTCACCTCTGCTTTGATACTATTGATCACGGATCATGATAAATAGGCTTAAGGGCTTGTTTGGGATTACTGGTGTTGTTTTGAAATGGTTCATGTTGCATCTATGTGAAAGATCTTTTACTGTCTGTATGTATCAAGTGAATTGCTACCTTATCGTGGTGGAGGGGTTTGTGTGTCCCAGGGATCCCAGGGGCTATGTTGTCTGGGGGCTTTTGCCCCCTGGTAGGGTCTCCCATGGCAAATTGGTCCTGGGTGAGGGACCAGACAAAGAGCGATTCAGAAGACCCTTATGAAGAAAACATCGAGGGAACAGTTTACCCTGCCCGGGATAGGGTTACCGGGGCCCCGTCCTGGAGCCAGGCCCGGGGAGGGTGCCCGAGGGCGAGCGTCTGGTGGCCGGGCCTTAGTCCATGGGGCCCGGCCGGGCACAGCCTGAAGAGGAGACATGGGCCCATCCTCCCGCAGGAGGCGCCATAGGGGTCGGGTGCATTGTGTGCTGGGCGGCGGCCAGGAGCAGAGGCCCTGGTGGACTGATCCCCGGCTGCCAAGACTGGCAATAGGGACATGGAATGTCACCTCTCTGGTGGGGAAGGAGCCTGAGTTAGTGCGTGAGGTTGAGAGGTACCGGCTAGATATAGTCGGGCTCACCTCTACGCATGGCTTGGGCTCTGGAACCAGTCTCCTAGAGAGGGGCTGGACTCTGTCTCAGTCTGGAGTTGCCCCTGGTGAGAGGCGGCAGGCTGGGGTGGGTATTCTAATATTCCCTCGGCTTGCTGCCGGTACGTTGGGGTTTTTCCCGGTGGATGAGAGGGTTTGTTCCCTGCGCCTTAGGGTCGGGGAAAGGGTCCTGACTGTCATCTGCGCTTATGCGCCGAGTGGCAGTTCAGAGTACCCAGCCTTCTTAGAGTCCCTCGGGGGGGGTGCTGGAAGGTGCCCCACCGGGAGACTCTGTTGTCCTGCTGGGAGACTTCAATGCTCACGTGGGTAACAACAGCGAGACCTGGAGGGGCGTGATTGGGAGGAACGGCCTCCCTGATCTGAATCCGAGCGGTGTTTTGTTATTGGACTTCTGTGCAAATCACAGTTTGGCCATAACGAACACCTTGTTCGAACATAAGAGTGTCCATAAGTGCACGTGGCACCAGGACGCTCTAGGCCGCAGGTCGATGATCGATTTTGTAATCGTATCACCAGACCTACGACCATATGTTCTGGACACTCGGGTAAAGAGAGGGGCTGAGCTGTAAACTGATCACCACCTGGTGGTGAGTTGGATCAGGTGGCGGGGGAGGACGCTGGACAGACCCGGTGCACCTAAACACGTAGTGAGGGTGTGCTGGGAACGTCTAGCAGAGGCCCCAGTCTGCGAGATCTTCAACTCACACCTCCGGCAGAGCTTCAACAGCATTCCGAGGGAGACTGGGGACATTGAGTCCGAATGGACCATGTTCAGCGTCTCCATCGCCGAAGCTGCTGCATTGAGCTGCGGCCGCAAGGTGGTTGGTGCCTGCCGTGGTGGTAATCCACGAACCAAATGGTGGACACCAGAGGTGAAGGGAGCCACCAAGCTGAAGAAGGAGTCCTATCGGGCTTGGTTAGCCTGTGGGACTCCGGAGGCAGCCGACAGGTATCGACAGGCCAAGCGGAATGCGGCTCGGGCAGTGGCTGAAGCAAAAACTCGGGTGTGGGAGGAGTTCGGAGAGGCCATGGAAAAAGACTTTCGGACTGCCTCGAAGAGATTCTGGCAAACCGTCAGGCGTCTCAGAAGGGGAAAGCGGTGCTCTACCTGCACTGTGTATAGTGCTGGCGGAGTGCTACTGACGTCGACTGAGAAAATTGTCAGGCGGTGGAAGGAATACTTCGAGGACCTCCTTAATCCCACTGACACGTCTTCCGAGGAGGAAGCAGAGTCTGGGGATGAGGGGAATGACCCGCCAATTTCCGGGGGCGAGGTCACTGAGGCAGTTAAACAACTCCTTGGTGGCAGAGCCCCTGGTGTTGATGAGGTCCGCCTCGAGTTCCTGAAGGCTCTGGATGTTGTAGGGCTGTCCTGGTTAACATGCCTCTACAATGTTGCGTGGAGATCAGGGGCAGTACCCCTGGACTGGCAGACCGGGGTGGTGGTCCCCATCTTTAAGAAGGGAGACCGGAGGGTGTGTTCCAACTACAGGGGGATCACACTCCTCAGCCTCCCTGGGAAAGTCTATGCCAGGGTGCTGGAAAGGAGAGTTCATCCGTTAGTCGAACCTCAGATACAGGAGGAACAATGCAGTTTTCGTCCTGGTCGCGGAACACTGGACCAGCTCTTTATCCTCTCAAGGATACTTGAGGGTGCATGGGAGTTTGCCCAACCAGTCTACATGTGTTTTGTGGACTTGGAGAAGGCATTCGACCGTGTCCCTCGGGGTGTCCTGTGGGAGGTGTTGCGGGAGTATGGGGTGTCTGGCCCATTGCTACGGGCCATTCGATCCCTATACAACCGTTGCAAGAGTTTGGTTCGCATTGCCGGCAATAAGTCGGACTCGTTCCCGGTGGGTGATGGGCTCCGCCAGGGCTGCCCTTTGTCATCGGTTCTGTTCATAATTTTTATGGACAGGATTTCTAGGCGCAGCCAAGTGGCGGAGGACTTTCACTTCGGTGGCCTCAGAATCTCATCTCTGCTTTTTGCGGATGATGTGGTTCTGTTGGCTTCATCAGGTGAAGGCCTCCAGCTCGCACTGGAGCGGTTCGCAGCCGAGTGTGAAGCAGCGAGAATGAGGATCAGCACCTCCAAATCTGAGGCCATGGTTCTCAGCCGGAAAAGGGTGGAGTGCCCACTCCGGGTCGGGGATGAGTTCCTGCCCCAAGTGGAGGAGTTCAAGTATCTCGGGGTCTTGTTCGCGAGTGATGGGAGAAGGGAGCCGGAGATTGACAGACGGATTGGTGCTGCGGCCGCAGTGATGCGGATGCTGCACCGGTCCGTCGTGGTGAAGAGGGAGCTGAGTGTAAAAGCGAAGCTCTCAATTTACCGGTCGATCTACGTCCCTACCCTCACCTATGGCCACGAGCTGTGGGTAGTGACCGAAAGAACGAGATCGCGGATACAAGCGGCAGAAATGAGCTTCCTCCGAAGGGTGGCTGGCCTCTCCCTTAGAGATAGGGTGAGAAGTTCGGCCATCCGGGAGGGGCTCAGAGTAGAGCCGCTGCTTCTCCACATTGAAAGGAGCCAGTTGAGGTGGTTCGGGCATCTGACAAGGATGCCTCCTGGGCGCCTCCTGGGTGAGGTGTTCCGGGCATGTCCACCGGGAGGAGGCCCCGGGGCAGACCCAGGACACGCTGGAGAGATTATATCTCTCGGCTGGCCTGGGAACGCCTTGGTATTCCCCCGGATAAGCTGGAGGAGGTGGCTGGAGAGAGGGAGGTCTGGGCTTCTCTGCTTAGGCTGCTGCCCCCGCGACCCGGCCTCGGATAGAGCAGATGAAGATGGATGGATGGATGTATCAAGTTTTGTCTGAAACATCAGTTCTGCCCTGTGGGGTCCCTCAATGATTTGTTTCGGGTTCGATTCTCTTTTTGCTTTATGTAATCCCTCTAGGCCAAATTATCAGACATTGCAGTAATAGTTCTTATCACCTCTGTGCGGATGACATTCAGTTATATTGTTCTTTCAAAGCTTCTAAGTTTTATAAATGGTCTTGTTTAAATAATTGTCTGTCAGAAATCAAACAATGGTTAATGGCAACTTCCTCCATTTAAATACAGACAAAATTGAAATAATAATAATATTAATACATTTTATTTAAGAAAGCGCCTTTAAAAAACACTCGAGGACACTGTACACAAGCTATAACAACAACAAATGTAACAGTTTACAAAATAATAAGGATAAAACGTTGAGCAAATAGATAAAATAAATTAAAGTAGCAGGATGGAAAGATTTATGTGGAATAGGCTAATGTGAATAGGTGAGTTTTGCATCTGAACTTAAAAAGAGGGAGGAAAGTGATGTTTCTTATCTCAGGAGGAAGGAGTTCCAAAGACGGGGGGCAGAGCAACAGAAAGCCCTGCGCCCCACAGTGGCTAGCCGTAGGGGAAGGGATGGAAAGAGAAAGAGGAGGATCTGAGACACCGAGAAGGGATGGTAAATGGTAAATGGCCTGTATTTGTATAGCGCTTTACTAGTCCCTAAGGACCCCAAAGCGCTTTACACATCCAGTCATCCAGCCATTCACACACACATTCACACACTGGTGATGGCAAGCTACGTTGTAGCCACAGCCATCCTGGGGCGCACTGACAGAGGCTAGGCTGCCGGACACTGGCGCCACCGGGCCCTCTGACCACCACCAGTAGGCAACGGGTGAAGTGTCTTGCCCAAGGACACAACGACCGAGACTGTCCAAGCCGGGGCTCGAACCGGCAATCTTCCGATTGCAAGGCGAGCTCCCAACTCTTGAGCCACGATCGCGGTGATTTGAACCAGGTCAGAGAGGTATGAAGGCCAGAGATGATGGACAGCCTTGAATGTGTACAAAAGTATATTGAAATTGATGCGGTATTTAACCAGAAGCCAGTGAAGCTACTGCAAAGCAGGGGTGATGTGGTGCATAGAAGGGGTCCTGGTGATAATACGAGCAGCAGAGTTCTGGACACGTTGAAGCTGATGGATAGATTTGTGACTAAGACCGAAAAGAAGAGAGTTGCAGTAATCGATCCGGGAAGTGACATTTGGGGAGAGAAAAGGACGGAGACGATTAATGTTACGGAGTTGGAAATATGTGACGTTATTGATGTGTGAGTTAAAAGATTGAGTACTATCAAGGATGACACCCAGACTTTTCACACATGGGGAAACGGAGACCGGCGAGTTATTGATTGTAATAGAAAAGCTATTAGTTCTGGATAGTGTTTGTTTAGTGCCTACCAGGAGACGCTCAGATTTGTTACTATTGAGTTTGAGAAAATTGGAAGAAAACCATGAATCTGACAGGATCAGATGGCGCCGAGTATGGCAGCCTCGTCGCGAGCTCCCCCAAGCTGCTGTGGAGAGAGTGAGCAGCTTCCGGTTCCTTGGTGTACATCTGGCTGAGGATCTTACGTGGTCAGGACACAAACAAAACAGTGAAGAATGCGCAACAGCGCCTCTTCTTTCTCTCTTCCTCACCTTCACTTACCAGAACTTCAACATTATGCACGCCATACTGTATATAAATGCCACATCTTTTGCACATGTCCAACTACCAACCTCTGTATATTTTATATATTTTATTTTATTGTTTACTCTATTTTATTTTTAAAATATGTATATATATATTCACACACACACACACACACACACACACACGTAGATATACATATTTAGTATACACATTCATCCATCCATCCATTCGCTTCCGCTTATCCTTTTCAGGGTCGCGGGGGGCGCTGGAGCCTATCCCAGCTGTCACAGGGCGAGAGGCGGGGTACACCCTGGACAGGTCGCCAGTCTGTCGCAGGGCCAACACACAGGGACAGACAACCATTCACACTCACATTCACTCGCACATTCACACCTAGTGTAATGTGCATATACAGGGTGGGCCATTTATATGGATAATCCCGTACTAACATGGGAATGGTTGGTGATATTAAAGTCCTGTTTGTGGCACATTAGTATATGTGAGGGGGAAAACTCCTCAAGATGGGTGGTGACCATGGTGGCCATTTAGAAGTCGGCCATCTTGGATACAACTTTTGTTTTTTTCCAATAGGAAGAGGGCCATGTGACACATCAAACTTATTGGTAATGTCACAAGAAAAACAATGGTGTGCTTGGTTTCAACGTAACTTTATTCTTTCATGAGTTATTTACAAGTTTCTGACCACTTATAAAATGTGTTCAATGTGGCTGAAGGCGAAGACACAGAGGCTGGATCAGGCGAGGCGGCTGAGGCTGAAGCAGAGGCTGCTGCAGGCGAGGCGGCTGAGGCTGAAGCAGAGGAGGCTGCTGCAGGCGAGGCAGAGGAGGCGGCTGCAGGCGAGGCAGAGGAGGCGGCTGCAGGCGAGGCAGAGGAGGCGGCTGCAGGCGAGGATGATGAGGCGGCTGCAGGCGAGGATGATGAGGTGGCTGCAGGTGACGGCGTGGAAGCCAGAGACGGTGGCGCTGCAGGCGCTGCAGGCTGGACGGATCCCTCAGACCCTCCAGCGAAGACAGGAGACGAAAGCCGGAGTGGTCCCTCGGACCCTCCAGTGGAGACACGAGACGAGGGCCGGAGCGGTCCCTCGGACCCTCCAGCGGAGACAGGTCGCCGAACGGGCCCCTTGGACCCTCCAGCGGAGGCAGGTTGCCAAACGGGCCCCTCGGACCCTCCAGCGGAGGCAGGTTGCCAAACGGGCCCCTCGGACCCTCCAGCAGAGGCCAACACAAAGCCAACAGGCATGGAGTCCTTTGGCTGACATAAAGGCAACTGGCGCTGCACTGAGCACTGGCTCTGCCCAGGCAACGCTGACATGGTGCAGTTCTCAGGGGGCTGCTTAAACTTCAGGGGTCCAGAATCAGCTGCTGACTGAGACCTAGCCTCTGGGGAAGCCTTGGAGTGGATAACTGTGCCAAAAGCAGCTAAACCATGAGAAACACCCTGTGTAGAAATTAGATTGTCTCCCTGCATAGAGGTTACTGACGGCAAAGTGGCCGACAGAAATGAAGACTGAATAGCAGACCCAGCTAGTGGGAACATCGGAGACAGCGCTAGGGGCTGTTGAACAGGTGACCGCACTGCTGGAGACTGCACTACAGGGGGCACCGGAGGCACAGGAGACTGCACTACAGGGGGCACCGGAGGCACAGGAGACTGCACTACAGGGGGCACCGGAGGCACAGGAGACTGCACTACAGGGGGCACCGGAGGCACAGGAGACTGCACTACAGGGGACACCGGAGGCACAGGAGACTGCACTACAGGAGGCACCGGAGGCACAGGAGATTGAACTACAGGAGACACTGGAGACACCGGAAGCTGAACTACAGGAGACACCGGAGACCGTGCTAGTGGAGGTGTAGTGGGGTGAAGATAGCGAGGATGCAGTCTCTTTCTTAAGGGGGGGTCGAACAATTTGGTTATAAACACTGACGGGAACAGATACTGACACTGAGAATACCAGGCGGCGAGGGCTTCCAGGAGGGCAGCTGAATCTTCCTTGCCTGGACCGCCCATGCCAAACAGTTCAAAGCAAATCTTGGCTCTCAGAGCTGTTATTATTTGTTTTAATCTTTTAATGTCCAAAAAACCAACTGTGCAAAGGGTGGAAGACAAAAAGTTGTCGAAAAAGACTACCTGGATGAGTCTCTTGGGAGTGTCCTCAGCGTGGATTACGCCCCAGCAGTAATCCCACAGCTGCACGAGATACTGAAAACGTGAGTCCGCTGGATCCATTTGATGGTCGCGTCGTTCTGTCAGGGTTGGCTGTGTGGCAGACAGGCAGGCAGGAGTGGGGGACCCAAAATGCAGGACTCAACATGGAAGTCAAACTTAAAGCACAGCTTTATTGCTGGGAAAAACCTCTTACTTAACTAAACTCACCAAAAGACAAACAAAAACCCTGGAGGACTAAAACACTGGAACAGAAATACTAAACACTGGAAACACGGAGACAAAACAGACAGCTTGTTGAGGGTACGACACGACAGAGAGCACAGGAAAACACAGGGCTTATATACAAAGGGAAGTAATCAGGGAATGAGAAACAGGAGGGAGACACAGCTGGGAGGGTTTGGGCTAACGAGACACGGGGAGCAAAGCTAGACACACTGACATGAGGCACAACGTTTCACAATTAAACAGGAAACAATTCACAAAGACGTAGACAAAGAAACACAGACTTTATGCAGGTAGAACTAAACCAGAATGAGCTAAAACCTGCTAAATCATCATCATCACCATCATCATCATCATCATACAATAGATCAAGAAAATACACAAAAATACAAAATCAAACCAAAACGTGAGAACTGAAAATACTGGGTCAAACTGAGCCAGAACCGTGACAATTACGGTGTATCCATATATACAGGGAGTGCAGAATTATTAGGCAAATGAGTATTTTGTCCACATCATCCTCTTCATGCATGTTGTCTTACTCCAAGCTGTATAGGCTCGAAAGCCTACTACCAATTAAGCATATTAGGTGATGTGCATCTCTGTAATGAGAAGGGGTGTGGTCTAATGACATCAACACCCTATATCAGGTGTGCATAATTATTAGGCAACTTCCTTTCCTTTGGCAAAATGGGTCAAAAGAAGGACTTGACAGGCTCAGAAAAGTCAAAAATAGTGAGATATCTTGCAGAGGGATGCAGCAGTCTTAAAATTGCAAAGCTTCTGAAGCGTGATCATCGAACAATCAAGCGTTTCATTCAAAATAGTCAACAGGGTCGCAAGAAGCGTGTGGAAAAACCAAGGCGCAAAATAACTGCCCATGAACTGAGAAAAGTCAAGCGTGCAGCTGCCAAGATGCCACTTGCCACCAGTTTGGCCATATTTCAGAGCTGCAACATCACTGGAGTGCCCAAAAGCACAAGGTGTGCAATACTCAGAGACATGGCCAAGGTAAGAAAGGCTGAAAGTCGACCACCACTGAACAAGACACACAAGCTGAAACGTCAAGACTGGGCCAAGAAATATCTCAAGACTGATTTTTCTAAGGTTTTATGGACTGATGAAATGAGAGTGAGTCTTGATGGGCCAGATGGATGGGCCCGTGGCTGGATTGGTAAAGGGCAGAGAGCTCCAGTCCGACTCAGACGCCAGCAAGGTGGAGGTGGAGTACTGGTTTGGGCTGGTATCATCAAAGATGAGCTTGTGGGGCCTTTTCGGGTTGAGGATGGAGTCAAGCTCAACTCCCAGTCCTACTGCCAGTTTCTGGAAGACACCTTCTTCAAGCAGTGGTACAGGAAGAAGTCTGCATCCTTCAAGAAAAACATGATTTTCATGCAGGACAATGCTCCATCACACGCGTCCAAGTACTCCACAGCGTGGCTGGCAAGAAAGGGTATAAAAGAAGAAAAACTAATGACATGGCCTCCTTGTTCACCTGATCTGAACCCCATTGAGAACCTGTGGTCCATCATCAAATGTGAGATTTACAAGGAGGGAAAACAGTACACCTCTCTGAACAGTGTCTGGGAGGCTGTGGTTGCTGCTGCACGCAATGTTGATGGTGAACAGATCAAAACACTGACAGGATCCATGGATGGCAGGCTTTTGAGTGTCCTTGCAAAGAAAGGTGGCTGTATTGGTCGCTGATTTGTTTTTGTTTTGTTTTTGAATGTCAGAAATGTATATTTGTGAATGTGGAGATGTTATATTGGTTTCACTGGTAAAAATAAATAATTGAAATGGGTATATATTTGTTTTTTGTTAAGTTGCCTAATAATTATGCACAGTAATAGTCACCTGCACACACAGATATCCCCCTAAAATAGCTAAAACTAAAAACTACTTCCAAAAACATTCAGCTTTGATATTAATGAGTTTTTTGGGTTCATTGAGAACATGGTTGTTGTTCAATAATAAAATTATTCCTCAAAAATACAACTTGCCTAATAATTCTGCACTCCCTGTATGGCCCACCCTGTACTATTATATTGTACATATATTTATTCATATAACTCTCAGATTCCCATTCTTATATTTTGCTTGTTCTTATGTTATTGTATTTTTGCACACCTCTGTTGCTTGTGAAGCTCGCACACAAGAATTTCACTCGCATGTACTGTACCAGTGTACCTGCACATGTGATGTGACAATAAAAGTGATTTGATTTGATTTTATTTGAATTTAGTTCGGCTAAACAGAGGGTGAGGGAGGTCGGGGGAGAGCAGGATCAGGTTTAGTGGACAAATCATCATAACAATGAAACTGAATATTGTATTAACGAAAAATGTGTCCAAGCGGAAGAAGGTAGATAATGAAAAGAAGGGGCCCCAGGAGAGATCCCTGGGGCACGCCAGTGACCAGAGGAAAGGACTGAGAAGTAAAGGATTTAAGTCGAATAAACAGAGTGCGATCAGACAAGTATGATTTACACCAGACTAGTGGGATATGGGAGAGACTGATGGAGGCTAGCCTACTGAGGAGAAGTGAGTGAGAAATAGTATCAAAAGCGGCAGTCAGATCGAGAAGAATAAGAATGGAGAGTAAACCAGAGTCAGCAGCCATCAGAAGATCATTGGTTATTTTTATTAGCACAGTTTCAGTGTTATGGGAGGGGCGAAAACCAGACCGGAACTGTTCATACAGATTATTATTAGTTAAGTATGAGTGGAGTTGTGTGGCGACTATCTTTTCAAGAATTTTGGATAGAAATGGTAAATTGGAGACGGAAATTATCAAAATTATTGGGATCTAAGCCTGTTTTTTTTTCAGTATTGGGGTGATTACCGCAACTTTGAAGGGAACAGGAACAGTTCCAGTAGTAAGTGAGGAGTAGATGATAGCAGATATGAGGGGAAGCAGAGAGGGTAGATAGGCTTTGACCAAAACTGTAGGAATGGGGTCTAGCTGACAGGTAGAAGATTTTAACTTACAGATGAGATCTGAAATATCAGTGACAGAAGGAAGTTGGAAAGCAGAAAAACAGTGTAATGGGAGAGGAATTACAGAGGGAAGCCTACAGGCAACTTCAGAGGCCAGGACTTGATGTATTTTGTGGATTTTCTCAGAGAAAAATAACATTAGAGAGTCGAAAAAGGAAGATGAGTAAAGGTGAGCAGGGGGAGGATCTGGTGCTCTAAAAGAAGAGTTAAAAAGTGAAAACAGTATCAGAAACTCTGATTATTGCTTGGAACTGTTTTTATAATCTAAGAAACATCTCTAATCTCAGACTACTGGTTTCAAAGGCAGAACTTTAGATGATTATTTTACTTTCATCTCTCTTCAGATTAATGTAATGCTCTGATTACTTGTTTCAGCTAATCATCTTTGGATCGTCTTCAGACTGCACAGAATGTTGCAGCAAGGTTTAACTGGCACTAACAAGAGATCACAGATTACTCCAGTTATGGCTTCTCTTCATTGGTTGCCGATAAATTTTAGGTCTAATTTTAAAATTTTGGTTTTAACTTTTACAGGACTACATGATGAAACTCCCCAGTATATCTCTGAGCTGTGAGCACCTCTTCCTTCTTCCCGAGCTCTTAAGTCTTCAGGTCAGAGGTTACTGTTGGTCCCACATACTAGGTTCAAAGCATGTGGGCTTTTCAGGCAGCGGCACGAAGGTTATATTTATATTTCTGGTTTTATTGTGAAGCACTTTGTCATTTTATCTGTAAAAAGTGCTATATAAATACATTTTACTTACTTACTTTTACTAAAATAAACATGGAGGAACACTTTACCTTGATATGCGGGTCTGAAAGAGGAGATTTCCCGGAATTGATCAGAGAGCTCATAACAAATACTGTTCAGATAGGAGTTCTCATTGCATTCATGCACCAAACTTGGACTGCAAACCTAAATCAGAGCATAAAAGTTAAATAAAGCTCTGCATATTAATTTGTTTTTCTCATAGTGAGGAGGACAGAGAGTGATTTACTCACAGTGAATCTGGAGCCGGAGGAGTCAGCAGCGATCGACAAGCCCAGATGTTTGACTACTGTTTTGTTTGACTGCAGGTCCTCTGCAACTGAAACATTTTATTATAAAACACACAAACTTTTACAGTAATCTATTTCTATATTTTAATGGAGTTGTAAATTGTGTAATATTCTGTTGATACCAGAAGGGTTGAACCACTTGTTTTGGTCAGGTTGGTAAATTCCTCCAGATCCATTTAGCCTGAGAGGTGCAGTGACGACTATCCTGTGGAAAATTATGACACTAATTAGTTAATGAAGTTTATGCATAAGTTCTATAGGGACAGTTTGTAATCATCTGCCTGCTTTCCCTGATGTTCAGCTCCTATCCTATTCTTTACATCGTTTACATTTTCCCACACAGTCAAATTCATACCGACCTCATTATTCTAGTCCAGTCATTTTCTTGCCTGCCTTCTGTGAGCCAATCACTCTCCACTCTGTGTGCTTTAAATTTTAGTACTCATTCACTCATTTGTAAAACCTGTCTCACCCCCCAAGTTTATATTATTTAATTTAATATGAAGATTTTTTTTCAAAGAGAATACACAGGTTTTCTGCAAAGGAGTTACCACACAAGAGTTAAAACAGAAAAAGTTAAAAGTCTTTAAAGATCTCAACTAGTTGTTTGAATCAGAGTAAAATGTTTCAAAAATACACAAAAAAGTAAAAAAAGTAAAGTCTCACTTTTTTAGTTTTCCAGCTCTGCTTTGATCTGTTATGCACAGATAATAAGACTTTTTTTGAAGAATAGATGGTTCATTAAATATGAAAGTTTTTAGGATATATTTGTCCTCCTTTATATTAATATCCAAACTTACAACAGGAAGACAACTGAAAAAGGAGACGAGATTAACTTGACATAAACTAAGCGGGGGAACAAAAAGACAGAGAGAAGATTAGAGGAACAGAGTCAGAACACCAAAGGTGATTACACACTTTGTAAAAGGATCAGAATGGTTTAAATTCATCAGAAATATATTTTTTCTTTAATAAGGAAAGCATCACACTACACACTCCAACATGTGATACCAGTATCAGTAAATAACCAGCTACTCACTCACTGCGTCTCGTGCCTGCTTATGCCTGCTCATTACAGTATTAAAGGACATTTGACTTTCATTTACTTGAAATTACTGTCAAATGTGGTTCCCTTCATCTGCGCAGTATTTCAAATTAGTCAAAAACAATCAGTTTCATGCACTTAAAAAGGAAGAAATGTTACAGAAACTTAAATATTTATTTTAAAAAATGGATTTTTACTAAATTATTACTAAATTTTCTACTAAATCTATGTAATTACATTGAGCATTGGGTTTGAAGTGCAGCAGAAGAGTTTTAATTAGTGCCTTCAACAGTGTTAGATCACTCACAGGATACAGTATTATGAGATGTCTTGAGTCAAAAGTACAATCCATCACAGGAGTGTGTGAAGAAGTCTGGCTTGAGTGTCATGGAAGGTGGTAGGTAAGCAGACATTTCAGGTTCCCATTTATTTACAGTAACCTTCAATATATGTGAAACTTTATTTGACTTGATTTTGACTGCAATGCAATGCTTACACAAACAAACCCTGGACAGTAAGTGAAGCGATGTTACGTTGGCAAACACAGCAAATAAAGATATGTAGAGAATAATGTGCTTAATGTGTAAAAAGTAAATACTTCTGAGACAAGTGGAAAGTATTCCAGCTGTTCATTCACTTTGTCACAGTATCTTATATATGATAGAAAAAGAGAAATATATGGATATGTATTTGAAGTGACAAACCGAGCAGCAAACTTACCCTTTGTTATTACTAGACTTGTTCAAGTACTGTAGAACTCTGTATCCAAAGAAATCACCTGGTTCACCCAGAAAGACTTCAGGATTCCTTGTGTCGATATTAAAAGCCAAACAGGCAGGGATGGTTGAAGCTGAGAAAGTGAAAAGCATGAAATTGATACTAACTAAGATCTGATCTAAGATACCCTAAATGAAACCTGCATCACCAATAAACAAAAAGCACAGCTTATACGGGATGCGGTTTTTGCACTGCTGCAGATGGGAGAGGTGTGCCTGAATTATATGGGGGCATCGAGTTGGGTAACACTGATCACTTTGCATCTGTCACTCTCTTCCTATCTCAGTATCATGCTGGGGCCTGAAGAAGAGGCAGTACAAAGAGCACATGGTGGAACGGGGTGAGAAGCTAGTGTGAAAAAAGGAATATGAAAAGAGCACGCCCAGAGCTGGACTAGATAACAGGGCAGGTCCACTGAATATGATGTACAAAGGTGTAAAAAAATGTTAGCTCCCTCCCTGATTTCGTCTTTTTTGCATGTTTGTCACACTTAAATGTTTCAGATCATCAAACAAATTGAAATATTAGACAAAGATAACACAGGTAAAAACAAAATGCATATTCTAAATGATGGTATTTATTGAGGGGGAAAAAAATCTAAACCTATATGGCCATGTGCGAAATATACATTTTTACCAGAAAACGTCTTTTTGATCCCCAAGACTTTTGGGAAAATACTCTGTGGACTGGAGAGACAAAAGTTGAACTTTTTGGAAGCTGTGTGTCCCATTACATCTGGCATGAAACTAACTCAGCAACCCTCTGATATGACTGAATTACAATACTGCAAAGATGAGTGGGCCAAAATTCTTCCACAGAGCTGTAAAGGACTCAATGTCAAACATACAAAACTAGGAGATCAGGAAGGGGGCAAACTCTTTTCCACAACACTGTATATGTGTGCTGAGATAACATGTTTGTGAGAGCTGAATGAACTGTTGGCATTCTGTGCTTAGAGTGAGCCTTGTCACACTCCACTCTTATCTATGAACACGTTTTTCTATATATGGTGTTTCTAGCACACACCGTTTACTTGGGTGGGCTTCCCTGATACATTTCCAGTGACATATATTTTGCTGTTCATCAGAGACGACAACATGGTCAATAAACTACTGGGAAAACCCTGCGCTCTGACTGGGTAACTGACAACAACTACAGGACCAGGCAGAGCGCCAGACCCAGGTCCTGGAAAATCTGTTTGCTGGGTCTGGCTTCTCTCGAGCAGTGCTGCCACTCCCCCGGCAGCTCATTGTTTTCTGAGTGATCAAATAAATATTTCCTCCACTGTATGCGAGCTCTGTGTACTTCATCAGTTGAAAAACCCTCCATAGTAAAACAATTCCCTCTGTGGTTAGGAGGAGGCCACTTTTTATTAAATATAATAACACATGTGCAGGAACAACACATTCAGGAATTCCAGCTCCTGAATGTGATTACATATAGTGAGGTAGCTTATCCTAGAGCCTCAGAGGAACATTGGATATACAGGGAGTGCAGAATTATTAGGCAAATGAGTATTTTGTCCACATCATCCTCTTCATGCATGTTGTCTTACTCCAAGCTGTATAGGCTCGAAAGCCTACTACCAATTAAGCATATTAGGTGATGTGCATCTCTGTAATGAGAAGGGGTGTGGTCTAATGACATCAACACCCTATATCAGGTGTGCATAATTATTAGGCAACTTCCTTTCCTTTGGCAAAATGGGTCAAAAGAAGGACTTGACAGGCTCAGAAAAGTCAAAAATAGTGAGATATCTTGCAGAGGGATGCAGCAGTCTTAAAATTGCAAAGCTTCTGAAGCGTGATCATCGAACAATCAAGCGTTTCATTCAAAATAGTCAACAGGGTCGCAAGAAGCGTGTGGAAAAACCAAGGCGCAAAATAACTGCCCATGAACTGAGAAAAGTCAAGCGTGCAGCTGCCAAGATGCCACTTGCCACCAGTTTGGCCATATTTCAGAGCTGCAACATCACTGTAGTGCCCAAAAGCACAAGGTGTGCAATACTCAGAGACATGGCCAAGGTAAGAAAGGCTAAAGTCGACCACCACTGAACAAGACACACAAGCTGAAACGTCAAGACTGGGCCAAGAAATATCTCAAGACTGATTTTTCTAAGGTTTTATGGACTGATGAAATGAGAGTGAGTCTTGATGGGCCAGATGGATGGGCCCGTGGCTGGATTGGTAAAGGGCAGAGAGCTCCAGTCCGACTCAGACGCCAGCAAGGTGGAGGTGGAGTACTGGTTTGGGCTGGTATCATCAAAGATGAGCTTGTGGGGCCTTTTCGGGTTGAGGATGGAGTCAAGCTCAACTCCCAGTCCTACTGCCAGTTTCTGGAAGACACCTTCTTCAAGCAGTGGTACAGGAAGAAGTCTGCATCCTTCAAGAAAAACATGATTTTCATGCAGGACAATGCTCCATCACACGCGTCCAAGTACTCCACAGCATGGCTGGCAAGAAAGGGTATAAAAGAAGAAAAACTAATGACATGGCCTCCTTGTTCACCTGATCTGAACCCCATTGAGAACCTGTGGTCCATCATCAAATGTGAGATTTACAAGGAGGGAAAACAGTACACCTCTCTGAACAGTGTCTGGGAGGCTGTGGTTGCTGCTGCACGCAATGTTGATGGTGAACAGATCAAAACACTGACAGGATCCATGGATGGCAGGCTTTTGAGTGTCCTTGCAAAGAAAGGTGGCTATATTGGTCGCTGATTTGTTTTTGTTTTGTTTTTGAATGTCAGAAATGTATATTTGTGAATGTGGAGATGTTATATTGGTTTCACTGGTAAAAATAAATAATTGAAATGGGTCTATATTTGTTTTTTGTTAAGTTGCCTAATAATTATGCACAGTAATAGTCACCTGCACACACAGATATCCCCCTAAAATAGCTAAAACTAAAAACAAACTAAAAACTACTTCCAAAAACATTCAGCTTTGATATTAATGAGTTTTTTGGGTTCATTGAGAACATGGTTGTTGTTCAATAATAAAATTATTCCTCAAAAATACAATTTGCCTAATAATTCTGCACTCCCTGTATTTATTACTCTTTACACATTTGAAATGAGAGTGTCTAAAAAATACAATAAATTAGATCTATAACACAGATACTCATACAATCTGCTCTTTTAACGTAAAACAAACAACCCCACAAAGGTTTAAGGGAAGATTTCATCAGTTTCAGAGGCGTCCTTTTTGCCACATTACTGTATGGTCTTTACCTTATAACATAATGATTGTTGTTGTAATTTAGTACTATGTAAATAGAACTGAATTGGCTTTGTTTCTAAAAGTGGGAGCATGTGGAAGAAATCACTTGCCTGTTTTTGAAGTGAATACACAAAGTTCATATTCAGAAAACTTCCCACAACTCTTCCCCAGACAAACAAAGGATCTCTGTCTATTTCAAAAAGAGGAAATCTGTTTCAAATCTTACCAACAGCCGCTGTACAAATGAGCCAGACTATGTGGTTCTTCATCGTCTTGTGTTGCTCTATTCCGATCTCGTAGTCTGAAATAGGATAAAGACACAAGCCAGCATTTTAGTGAGCACATAACAGGAACTTGGAGGAAACACCTGCCCAAACAGACTCTCACAGGCTAGGATACTCCTTAGGTTCCAGCACAGAGATGTTGAAGGGGCGAGTTCCCAAAGTTAAAAAGGGGCACATAGAACCAGGCCGAATAACAAAAACCAAAATTCATCAATAATCTAATATGGAATCTCATCATATTATATCATTGTCATCAGGTGGGGACAATGCAAAGCAAAAGTAGCATATGTTTAACCTGATGGGGTACAATGTTGCTGTTGAGGGGTTGCTGCTGATTGTGTTGATGGACAGGGCTGTGTTGATCTGAGAAACTAAATATGTTCCCATTAAAAAGTCCATAGGAGAGGTGTTAGCTGATTAAACAAGTGTTAGTCCAGTGGTTCCCAAAGTGTGGGGCCCGCCCCCTAGGGGGGGATTAGTGCGCATGCGCCAACCAGCGTGCAGCCTGTTGCAGTCGCTCCTGCTTTTTCTCTTAGTTTAGCTTTGTTTTCTTTTTTTTTTCTGACTTGTATTTTCATCCGTTTATTATCTTTCACCCAATCATGTGGATTGAGAGAGTTTTTCTTCTTCTGGTGGCCGTGGAACTATTACTTTTATCAAGGAACGGGACCGCGGCACATCTCCTACACTCACGGACTGTTTACTCCAGAGATCAGCTGATCGCCCTGATGCCGGCTGGCTCGCTGGCCAGACCCGTGGAAGTACCAGCTGAAATTTGGAGAAAAACACATCGGGGATGCAGAGGTCAAGGACAGAAGAGAAAAAAGAAGGAGACGGTGAGACAGCGGAGACTCGAAGTGAGGAGGAGGTATAAACCGTGTCTGCCGTCTATCGTGATGGGAAACGTGAGGTCCTTAGCGAATAAAATCGACGAGCTCTCAGCACTGGTACGGAGTCAGAGGGAATACCGAGAGTGTAGCCTGATGTGTTTCACCGAATCATGGATGCACCAGGACATTCCCGACGAGAATGCCTCCGTGGAAGGCTTCCACACTGTTCGGGCGGACAGGGACAGCATCGCTAGCGGTAAGCGGAAAGGAGGTGGGCTTGCTGTTTTAGTTAACAACCGGTGGTGTAACCCTGCCAACATAACAATCAAAGAAAGGATTTGTTACCCGGACATTGAACTGTGTGCTGTTGGACTCAGGCCGTATTATTTACTCAGGGAATTCTCTCACGTCATCTTGGTGGCTGTTTATGTTCCTCCCTCTGCTAACCCCACAGCTGCATGTGACACTATCCACTCTGCCATAGCCCGGTTACAGACTCAGCACCCGAGTGCCTTTATTGTGGTCTCGGGTGACTTCAACCATGTATCACTGGACAATACACTTCCAACATTCAGACAATATGTGGACTGTCCGACCAGGGGAGAGAAAATTCTAGACCTACTGTATGCTAATGTAAAGGATGCATACAGCTCCTCCTCCCTCCCCCCACTTGGTAGGTCAGATCACAACCTGATTCACCTCACCCCCCGCTATGTGCCAATTGTGAGGAGGGAACCTGTGACCACGAGGAGCATTAGGAGGTGGTCAGAGGAGGCCTTAGCGGAACTACAGGACTGTTTCGAGGTGACCAATTGGGAGACACTCTGTGAGCCTCACGCTGAGGACATCAATGGGCTAACTGAGTGTATCACAGACTACATAACTTTCTGCACCGACTCCATTGTTCCAACTCAGACTGTTCATTGTTACCCAAATAACAAGCCGTGGGTGACTAAGGACATCAAAGCCCTCCTCAACGACAAGAAGAGGGCTTTCAGAGGGGGCAATAAAGAGGAGGTGAGAAGGGTCCAGGTGTTACTAAAGGACAAGATCAGAGAGGCTAAGGACAATTACAGGAGGAAGCTGGAGTGGAAACTCCAGCAGAACAGCATAAGAGAGGTGTGGAGGGGCATGAAGACCATCACTGGATTCAGGCCAACCAACAGCAGGGGAGCTGAGGGAGGTGAGGATAGAGCTAACGAGTTGAATCTGTTTTTCAATAGATTCGACACCACAGTGTCTGCTCACACCCCCTCAACCTCACCTGTAGTCAGACTGGAACCCAGAGCCACACCACTGTGCCAGCCTCTCTCTTCCCATAGCACTGTTGCCTCCTGTGGGATTCCTGACACCCCTCCCCCACCCATCACCTTCACTCAATACCAGGTTGAGAGGCAAATGAGGAGACTTCACTCAGGCAAGTCTGCTGGACCAGACGGAGTGAGTCCCCGCGTCCTCAAGGCTTGTGCCCCCCAGTTGTGTGGAATCTTTCATAAACTGTTTATGCTGAGTTTGAGCCTGCAAAGGGTCCCAGTGATGTGGAAAACATCATGCCTCGTCCCTATTCCAAAGACGCCACGCCCCAGTGGCCCCCAGGATTACAGGCCCGTGGCACTGACCTCCCACATCATGAAGACTTTGGAAAGGCTCATCCTGGACCAGCTGCGACCCATTGTAAGACCACATCTGGATCCCCTGCAATTTGCCTATCAGCCTCGTCTCGGAACAGAGGACGCCATCATCTACCTGCTCAACCGTGTCTACACCCATCTGGACCAGCCAGCGAGCACTGTGAGGGTCATGTTTTTTGACTTTTCCAGTGCTTTCAATACCATCAGGCCGACCCTCCTGGGTGATAAGTTAACAGCAATGCAGGTGGATGCTTCTCTGTTGTCCTGGATTGTTGATTACCTGACAGGAAGACCACAATATGTACGTCTTCCACAGTGTGTGTCTGACAAGGTGATCAGCAACACAGGGGCACCACAGGGGACTGTCCTCTCCCCCTTCCTCTTCACCCTCTACACCACAGACTTCAGCCACTGCACAGAGACCTGCCATCTTCAGAAGTTTTCTGATGACTCAGCGGTGGTTGGATGCATCAGCAGGGATGATGAGACAGAGTACCGGGCTGTGGTCGACTCCTTTGTCACGTGGTGTGAGCAGAATCATCTGGAGCTCAACGTGGCAAAGACCAAGGAATTAATAGTGGACTTCAGGAAGACCAGGAAACACTTGACCCCTGTTTCAATCCAGGGGGTCAGTGTTGACATTGTGGAGGACTATAAATACCTTGGAGTACACATTGACAATAAACTGAACTGGACAAAAAACACCACAGCACTTTACAGAAAGGGCCAGAGTCGTCTCTATTTTTTGAGGCGACTGAGGTCCTTCAACATCTGCCAGAAAATGCTCAGGATTTTCTATGAGTCTGTTGTGGCCAGTGCGATCCTCTATGCTGTTGCATGCTGGGGGAGCAGGCTGAGGGTCGCTGATGCCAACAGACTCGATAAACTGATCCGTAAGGCCAGTAATGTTGTGGGGATGGAGCTGGACTCCCTCAAGGTGGTGTCGGAGAGGCGGATGTTGTCCAAAATAAAGACAATGTTGGATAACACCTCCCACCCACTCCATGACATGCTGGTCAGTCACAGGAGCATGTTCAGTGAGAGACTGAGAGTACCAAAAAGCACCACTGAACGACACAGGAAATCATTCCTGCCTGTGGCCATCTCCCTCTATAACTTATCCACTTAACACACACATGTTTCTTTTTCTTTCTTTTTCTTTTTTAGCTATTTATTAATAAACGACTTATGTATATATATGCTTGTATATATTGTACTATTCTTAGTTAGTGTATTGTCTGTCTTGTTAATGTCT
The DNA here is from genome assembly GCF_001858045.2 of Oreochromis niloticus. Lineage (NCBI taxonomy): Eukaryota > Metazoa > Chordata > Actinopteri > Cichliformes > Cichlidae > Oreochromis > Oreochromis niloticus. Next base: position 38,160,062 of record NC_031971.2, on the reverse strand, counting down.
GTTTATTATGGAGCACTGTAACAAAAAAAAAAAAAATTTCCCCTAGGGATAAATAAAGTATTCTGATTCTGATTCTGATTAGAACGTCCCTGGGATACAATACAAACAAAGACAAGAGGAAGTAAAAATATATTTTTATCAATGGCCACTTCTAACCAGGTGGCAAGTGAATATATTGTGTAAAGAGTCTTTTTTCTCAGTCCTGGGGTTGTAACACCACAACCTCCTCAGTCTGTAATCAGAGAGTGTCTATTTGACAATAACCAAAATGTCTTTGGATAGTCTTTGCGAATGCAACAAGAAAATAAAACAATGGTGTTAGCTGGCCAGCAAAATAAAGAGAGTGTATGGCACTGAGTGCGGGCGTGTGTGTGAGTACTTCGGTCCAAATAATCGAGGTCCGGATGGATGAATGAATGGCAGCCGCCGATCCTTAATGGCACCCGCGAGACAGCCCGACAACGAGGCAGCACAACAGTAAGGCAGTACAGCAGCGAGGCAGCGCAGCAGCAAGGCAGCACAGCAGCGAGGCGTCTGGCAGGAGAACGAACAATAGTCTTTTTTTAAGGCTACTGCAGAAGGAGATATTCCCCGCTAGCTCACCCAAGCTTGCTCTCTGGCACAGCTACAAGCCATGTGAGCTCATAGCCCCACAGTGACATACGAACTTGGCTACCAAAGTCCGCTTAGCATGGCGGCTAATTGTCGAGCTTGCTAGCTTATCCCCGATTAGCGATTAGTACCTTAATAACCATTACTACACATCACATCATAGCAAACACATGATAACACATGGAATAGTACAATATACATATGAAACAGATTTTTACCTGGCAGGAGAACGAACAATAGTCTTTTTTTAAGGCTACTGCAGAAGGAGATATTCCCCGCTAGCTCACCCAAGCTTGCTCTCTGGCACAGCTACAAGCCATGTGAGCTCATAGCCCCTCCCGCTAGGATGTACTATCACAGTCGACTGTCGTAAAGCAGCCGCAAACCAATAGCAATAAAAAACCTCAAAATCATTAAAGAACATTTTATAACTGAACACCCAATATAGATATATACATATATACTGAATATCAGATAACCAAAGTAACACTGGGTTACATCCACCCCTGCTTAAAGTGTGACGTCCCCGTCACTATCACCTGACAGAGATTGCACTAACCCAGCAATCTGTTGCTGTAATGACAGGAAAAAGTTATTGAGCAATGCAAGTGTCATCGGCGCATTGAAACTGTGATGCTTACAATCGACTTTGTAGCCGACCTGATAGTCACTGAGGTAAGCCGGTGGCACTCTCCTCCTTTGTGGCCTACCACATGTCAGTGCTGGGCTGAGCACCTCCTCAGCGTTTGCTATCTCCGATCCTGTCAGATCTAGAATGAATTCAGGTGCCCCAGGATTCAGAGGATACTGTGGCTGGGACGCCTCCTGTTCTCCCAGAACATCCCTTTGATCCGCCATCAAGTCATTGTCAGGAAATTGGCTGGATGTTAAGGTTATTTCCTCGTCTTGCTCAAACTCCTCCTCCAGCTGAGTTTCTTCTGTGTTGCTCCCTGCATCCGCTCTCATGAGAGGTTGAACCGAACTGATTAGCACATCCTGACTGTCACATTGCAGGTTAACTGGTAGGAACCCACAGGGAAGAAGCATGTCACGATGCAGAACTCGCTCTCTGCCCTCTGCATCCTCTGGCCTAATCACATAAACTGGGATAGACTCATCCGGCTGCTTAACAACGATGTGCACAATAGGCTCCCACTTATCAGAGATTTTGTGTTTCTTTCTGAGGCTCAGATTCCTTACCAGGACTCTGTCACCCACTTCCAATGGAAGGGCAGTAACCTTAGCATCCCAGCGTCTTTTGTTCAACAATTGTCTCTTCTCAGCATTTCTTGAGGCTAGGTCGTATGCATACTTCAGCCTACTCTTTAGTTCTCGTACATACTGAATATGTGTTCTGGTGCTGTGGCCACGTGGACTAAGTCCAAAACAGAGGTCAATCGGAAGGCGTGGCTCTCTACCAAACATCAGAAGGAAGGGCGCTTCTCCAGTTGCGTCATGTTTTGTACAGTTATAAGCATGTACAAGGGGGCGAACATACTTCCTCCACTCCTCTTTTTTCTTATCCTCCAGAGTCCCGAGGAGGTCCAACAGAGTCCTGTTGAATCTTTCCACCGGATTTCCACGTGGATGGTAGGGTGTCGTACGGGACTTCGTAATCTCTGCTAGTTTACAAAGCTCTGCCACTATTTCCGATTCGAAACAAGCACCTTGATCACTATGGATTCTGCGAGGAAACCCGTAGTGACTGATGAAATTCTCCCACAAAACTGTGGACACCGTTTTCGCTGTCTGATCTCTCGTGGGATATGCCTGTGCATATTTTGTAAAATGATCAGTCAGTACTAGGATGTTCCTGGTGTCTCTCGAATCGGGTTCTATTGTCAGAAAGTCTATGCAAACTAATTCAAGGGGACCAGTGACTTTGATGTTGACAAGTTTGGAAGCTTTCTGCACTCGTGCCTTTCGCCTTACACACCTCTCACATGTTTTACATTTGTTCTCAATGTAGCTAGCCATTTTTGGCCAGTAGAACCTCGCCCTGGCCAGTTCTAAGGTTCTCTCAATACCCATATGACCTGTCTCGTCATGAACTCCTTGGAAGGCTCTCTCTCTGTGGCTATCAGGAATGACAAGTTGATTAAAGGCCTCCCCCTTTTGATCGAAAACTTTGCGGTATAGTACTCCCTCAACTAGACATAACTTGGATTTCTCCCGTAAAAACAGAGCCACCTCAGGTTCCTCAGACCTTCTGTCAAAAGTCTCATCCCCAGTCTCTAGAATGCCTATGACGCGGGCTAAAGAGCTATCATTTCTCTGTAACTGATACCAGTCCGCCATAGACATTCCTGGTAGAGCTGATTGGCCAGGTATGGGGACCGGATCCTCAAGGTCATCAGGAACCGCACTGTCATTGCACAAGAGTGTTTCCACGGCAGGGATTACAGTGTCGACTGTCTGTGTGCCTTCACCTAAGATCGTGTTGACATTGACACTATGACGCTTACACACAGTACTCATTGCCTCCCCATCGAGAACTTTAAACTCCTCAGGGGACAAGCTAGCGCATTCCAGCATGCTGGAGATTTTTCTGTCTGTCTCCAGGGACTCCTCGTCCTCCTCTGAGGGTCCATGAGGCCTCCTAGAGAGCCCGTCAGCGTCAGTGTTATGTTGGCCAGATTTGTAGTGTATGTCAAAGTTGTAAAGCGACAGAGCAGCAAGCCATCTGTGACTTGTAGCATCAAGCTTCGCACTGGTCAACACATATGTCAAAGGGTTGTTATCAGTCAGCACCTTGAAATTAGCCCCATACAAATAATCATGGAACTTCTCACTTACTGCCCACTTGAGGGCGAGAAATTCTAATTTATGTACCGGGTAATTCTTTTCGCTTTTGGAGAGGCCACGACTAGCATAAGCTACCACTCGAGTCTGGCCATCTTGAACCTGATAAAGTGCTGCCCCCAGGCCTGACATACTGGCATCTGTGTGTAGTACGTATGGGAGCTGCCAGTTGGCGAAAGCCAGAACAGGTGCTGAAATCAGTTTTTCAACAATAAGGTCAAAAGCAGTCTGGCAGGCAGGGGTCCATTTTCCCCCAAGTGAGGGTGACTTTGTTCGTGGCCAATGTTTTTGGCCTTTATGCCTGGGGGCTAATTCTCCCTTTAACAAGTCATTGAGCGGCCTGACAATGCAAGAATAATCCCTCACAAACCGCCTGTAATACCCCGTGAAACCTAGAAATGACCGAAGCTCTTTGGCAGTTTGTGGGCATGGCCAGTCTTTCACAGCAGCAACTTTGTCTGGGTCAGGCTGGATCCCCTGGGCAGATATTACATGCCCCAGATATTTCACGGAGGTTTGGAAGAACTTGCATTTAGAAGGGGATAACTTCAGACCAAACTCAGCAATGCACTTAAGGACCTTCATCACCCGCTCTTCATGCTCTTCCAGGGAGTTCGAGAAGATTATGAGGTCATCTAGAAATGCAACAACCTCCTGGAGGTTAATTCCCTCCATCACTTTCTCCATGGTCCGTTGAAATGTGGCAGGGGAGTTAGTCAAGCCCTGAGGCATCCTCCGAAATTGCCATGTTCCAAACGGCGTTGTGAATGCTGTCTTGGGTCGATCACATGGCTCAACTTCAAGCTGATAGTACCCGCTCTTGAGATCTAAAACTGTGAACCATTTTAGCGTCCTTTTTGGTGAGGTTGTTTAGTCTCCGATAATCTACAACCATTCGCAGTTCCCCATTCTTTTTCCTAACAAGCACTACTGGAGAGGCATAGGGGCTATGCGACTCCTCTATAATGCCTGCTGCCAAAAGGTCTTGGAGGTGTCTTTTCAAGTCATTGAAATCAGCGGGTGAAACGCGTCTTGTCCGCTCTTTGAATGGGACATGAGGTTCCAGCTCGATGCGATGAGTGACCCCAGTCACAATACCAACGTCAAGATCATGTTTTGAAAAAGCGTTTGATGCTTCTTTGGCAATTCTAGCCATTAAAGAACATTTTATAACTGAACACCCAATATAGATATATACATATATACTGAATATCAGATAACCAAAGTAACACTGGGTTACAATAGCAATGTTGAACATTATTACACAGGAAAAAAAACAACTACATGTAAAATAATTACACCGTGATGCCTCTGCCTTTCTAAATGCAGGGACAGTAATGGCCTGTATATGTAAGCCTGTAAAACCTGCAGATAGTCAGATTAACAGTAACAGTATTTTGTCTCTATCTGCCATTCTGCAATTCATCTCATGTAAACAATAACGTGGCGCACAGTGTGACGTGAAAAAGGCACATACCTTTGACATTGCGTGACAAACTCTGTATTCCTTGTCCACACGTAAACGCAAAAAAAAAGGAGTTTTAAAAACTCTCCGTTCTCGGTGATTCGATACGCCGTTTACATGTGCCCGAAACAGCTGCGCGTTCAAAAATACCCGTGTAGGTGCGGACTGAGCGTAAAAGAGTTGGTAGTTTATTTTCTTACTACCTGTAATTTATTGCAGATTATTTGTATTTGCTTAATTGTTTAATAAATGTTTGAGGTGTGAAATAAACCGCAATGGAGCAAAATATGGGTGGTGTGGTTGAAGGATGTGTTTGTGCGTGCGCGTGTGCGTGTGCGTGCGCGCGTGTACGCGCGGGGGTGGGGGGGCGCGAACATTTTTCTTGTTAAACAAGGGGGGCCCAGCAAAAAAAGTTTGGGAACCACTGCATTAGTCTATTATTTAATTATCCAAATTTAACAACTCTTGTGCCTAATCCATAATAAAATAATGATAGAAAAATGTTATAGAACCAAACTATTGTAGTTGTGTTTATTATTGTTTTTATTTATAAGTTTTAATTTAAATAAAGTATATTACATAAAGCATGCACACACACACACAAACACACACACACACACACATACAGGGATATTTTATACTTTCTCCAGAATACTGTATATACTATGGCCACAAGTTTGCAATATGGTGCTGATCCAGAATCCTTCCCTTAATATTTATTCCTAGTTATACAATAATAAAGTAATACGAATACAAAAATAAGGTATTAAATATAAAACAATGTCTTTTTGATTATTCAGTTTGTTTGACTATCCACTCTGCGCAAGGCAGAGAGCTTGTTATTTTATCTGTATCGATACAATAATTCTTCTCCTGTAAAATCAGCATGTTGTTATATTTGAAATTTAAATCTAATATAATCTGTTTTTTTAATGTATTTTCTTTAAACTACAGTGTTTTTACTACAGTGTAATTACAATATTCCATAATTACGTGGCTATGCATATTAGATAGTTTTCAGTAAAAAATAAGCACTCCAGAAAGGCAGGGGAAAGCCCTGTACCTTACTTTAAAACTAAATATATCCCTAAAACGGTGGACAGAACTACAGACCCATGGCAGCCTTGCTCAGTTAGCTAGCGGCTAATAATGACCAGCACTACTTGTGGAGTTATAAAACCGCGACTCACAAATGACGGCTCACTTGACCGCGGTGTTATAAAAGGACAGTTAATGTGTGTCGCTCATGTGTTTCAATTCGTTTCGTTTCAATTCGTCAGGTGCCACAAAACAACTTGCCAACGTGTACATAATAAGCTAATACTCCCGTGTGCTACAGACTGAAGTATACGTTGTACACCCTGCTTACTGTTTTTTGCTGCATCACTCTGGTTTCCCAGTTAATTTGTGTTTCTCCTACAGCTCCGCACAGCCCAGGAGGAAAACAATGCGCGTGCTCTTTGCGAGCTCGTAACAGTGCGCTCTGCCGTCAATGGCGAGGATTGGTTAATGGTCATCATGTGACTGATGCACGCCAGATCCTTTTATTTACCAAAATTGTGATTAATAGTTAAATTTTATTGTTGAGGGGCACAGGCAGTACTCCACACGCACACACACATTAGAAAAAAGGCTGCACTTGAGTCCAGTAGGATAAGTGGCTCTCGACTGTTGATTCACTGGTTTCGAAAATCTACAAAAATGCTTAAACAAATATCATAATTCAATATTGGGAAGCTATATAGTGGACAAAATTTAACACTTGTGGAAAGAGAGGTTTACAGATTTATACTGTCAGTCCGTTTCAGAGGTGTTGTTTTGACTAAAGGCTTTACTTTAAAACATGAGCAGTTCAAAAGCTGAACCTGTACTTGTTGGAGTTCATCCTCACTGGTTACTGCTTCTGACAAACATGACGTTTGTACACAGAAAACGACTTCATGTGATTTTGTGTCTCTCTGCATATACACAGATCTGCCAGGAGGGAGCACTAAAAGATCTTTTTACACTGCACATGACTTCAGCCTACACAAATATTTCAACTGGGAGTCAGAACCAGTTAAAGTTGCCCCTTTTGTGCATTTAAGTCCAAAATAATATTGTTAAAGTTGCTTTTACAAGTTTGTTTATTCAAAGTGAATAAAGCACAGTCTATGTGGTCAGTTTTGTTTTTCTCAGCATTAAGATCTCTCTCTCTCTCTCTCTCTCTCTCTCTCTCTCTCTATATATATATATATATATATATATATATACATATTCACTCCTGTCAAATAAGCTGTAAAAGCCAGTAGTACAAATATTTTATTATATTTGTTCATCCAGTTGAAAATGTCACTGAGATCTAAAATTTCCTTTTAAAGACTGATGTAAACAAGAAGGCAGCCGACTTTGTAGCTGTTAAACTCACAGACTCAGATGGGGCTAATTTACATCAGAGTGAACACAACATCAAGATTATATGTGAACTTACATGTAAGCTTTACATTTCCAGTTTATCAAATCCCACTGAGCAGTCCTCACCTTTAAATCTAACCTCTCTTCTTCCTCTCATCTTCTGTCTTTCATATTTTAGCAGAACAATGAAAAATCCCATGATGCATCTATTAGACCAGTGTGGCTTCAATCCACACCATTCATCAACTGGGGGCGAACCTGACCCAGCTACCATAATGTGGGAGTTGGGGTACAGATCGCCAGTCTGTCGCAGGGGTAACACAGACAAACAACCATTTGTACTCACGTTCACAACTATGGGCATATTAGAATCACCAGTTAACCTAACCCTCCTAACTAGCTAGGTGGTACCTCAGGTGGTAGTAGCTAGTAGATAGAGCAGGTCACCTACTAACCGGAAGGTTGGTGGTTCAATCCTAGTCTGCATGCCAAATATACTTTGGCAAGATACTAACCCCATCGGAGTATGAATGTTAGGTAGTTAGATAGCACTACAAACTTAGAAGAGTGCTTGTGTGATTGGGTGAATAAACGAGTTATGTAAAGCGCTTTGAGTGCTCAGATAGAGTAGAAAAGTGCTATATAAGAACCAGTCCATTTACCATTTCCTTGTCTTTGGACTGTGAGAAGAAGCCAGACTACCTGGACAGAACCCATGCAGACACAGGGAGAACATGCAAACTGCGCATAGACAGGCCTCGGCCAGATTGTGTCAGCCCCTTTGAAGCATCATAAGACAGAAAATAGGACAAAGAAGATTCAGGACTGTAGCTGGAATACAATATATGATTCTAGGGATGACATCATCTCCTGACAGTCCAGTAATATTTAGACTGTTGTTAAAAAAACAGAATCCTTAGACTCATAACTTCACATACAATGGCTTGCAAAAGTGAACTTTTCCACATTTTGTCACATTACAGCCACAAACATGAATCAATTTTATTGGAATTCCAGGTGAAAGACCAATACAAAGTGGTGTACACGTGAGAAGTGGAACGAAAATCATACATGATTCCAAACATTTTTTACAAATAAATAACTGAAAAGTGGGGTGTGCGTAATTATTCAGCCCCCTGAGTCAATACTTTGTAGAACCACCTTTTGCTGCAATTACAGCTGCCAGTCTTTTAGGGTATGTCTCTACCAGCTTTGCACATCTACAGACTGAAATCCTTTCCCATTCTTCTTTGCAAAACAGCTCCAGCTCAGTCAGATTAGATGGACAGCGTTTGTGAACAGCAGTTTTCAGATCTTGCCACAGATTCTCGATTGGATTTAGACACCAGACAGGTCAGGGATAAAGTTATTGAGAAATTTAAAGCAGGCTTAGGCTACAAAAAGATTTCCCAAGCCTTGAACATCCCACGGAGCACTGTTCAAGCCATCATTCAGAAATGGAAGGAGTATGGCACAACTGTAAACCTACCAAGACAAGGCCGTCCACCTAAACTCACAGGCCGAACAAGGAGAGCGCTGATCAGAAATGCAGCCAAGAGGCCCATGGTGACTCTGGACGAGCTGCAGAGATCTACAGCTCAGGTGGGGGAATCTGTCCATAGGACAACTATTAGTCGTGCACTGCACAAAGTTGGCCTTTATGGAAGAGTGGCAAGAAGAAAGCCATTGTTAACAGAAAACCATAAGAAGTCCCGTTTGCAGTTTGCCACAAGCCATGTGGGAGACACAGCAAACATGTGGAAGAAGGTGCTCTGGTCAGATGAGACCAAAATGGAACTTTTTGGCCTAAATGCAAAACGCTATGTGTGGTGGAAAACTAACACTGCACATCACTCTGAACACACCATCCCCACTGTCAAATATGGTGGTGGCAGCATCATGCTCTGGGGGTGCTTCTCTTCAGCAGGGACAGGGAAGCTGGTCAGAGTTGATGGGAAGATGGATGGAGCCAAATACAGGGCAATCTTGGAAGAAAACCTCTTGGAGTCTGCTAAAGACTTGAGACTGGGGCGGAGGTTCACCTTCCAGCAGGACAACGACCCTAAACATAAAGCCAGGGCAACAATGGAATGGTTTAAAACAAAACATATCCATGTGTTAGAATGGCCCAGTCAAAGTCCAGATCTAAATCCAATCGAAAATCTGTGGCAAGATCTGAAAACTGCTGTTCACAAATGCTGTCCATCTAATCTGACTGAGCTGGAGCTGTTTTGCAAAGAAGAATGTATCTAAATGACTATAGACCAGTTGCACTTACTCCAATCATTACAAAGTGCTTTGAGAGAGTGGTGCTGGCCTACATCCAGAGCAACATCCCAGACACTCTGGATCCCCTGCAGTATAGAATAGAATAATAGAATAGAATAATCCTTTAATTGTCCCACAAGGGGAAATTTGGGTGTAACAGCAGCCAGAAAGACACATATACAAACAAACAGTACAGAAACATACACAATTTTTTTCTTACATATTTACATCAAGGACAATGGTTACTATAAACAGAGTACTGTACAGTTCCATCCATCCATCCATTCGCTTCTGCTCCCTGTACTCCAAATGACCTCAGCCGCCTCAGCAGGTAGAGTCTGCTCTGACCCTTGCTGTAAAAAGCATCAGTGTTGTGGCTCCAGTCCAGTTTATTATTCAGGTGAACACCCAGGTACCTATAAGAGTCCACTATCTCAATGTCCACTCCCTGGATGTTCACAGGTGGTTCTGCTGACACCAGTCTACAAAGTCCAGAGTCCACTGTCTGTACTCTGAGTCGTCCTCACCTGTGATGAGACCGACTATGGCAGAATCGTCAGAGAACTTCTGTAGGTGGCAGCGTGGGGAGTTGATGGAGAAGTCTGCAATGTAGAGGGTGAAGAGGAACGGTGCCAGCACAGTTCCCTGTGGGGCCCCCGTACTGCAGACCACCGTGTGAGAGACACAGCCCTGTGACCTCACATACTGTGGGCGTTCTGTGAGGTAGTCCAGTATCGACTGGGACATGTGGTGGTCCACTCCCGATAGCTCCAGCTTGTCCCTCAGAAGTCGTGGCTGGATGGTGTTGAAAGCACTGGAGAAATCAAAGAACATGATCCTCACTGTGCTTCCAGGCTTCTCCAGGTGAGTCAGAGCTCGGTGCAGGAGGTAGATGATGGCGTCCTCCACCCCAATGCCAGGCTGGTAAGCAAACTGCAGCGGATCCAATGAAGACCTCACCAGGGAGCGCAGAGGGTTTAGAACCAACCTCACGAGGGTCTTCATCAGATGGGATGTCAGGGCTACCGGCCTGTAGCTGCTGAGGTCCTTGGGATGGGAGGTCTTTGGTACCGGTACCACACAGGAGGTCTTCCACAGCTGTGGTACTTTACCCAGTGACAGGCTCAGGTTGAACAGATATCCTAGGATGCCACACAGTTCATCTGCGCAGCATCTCAGGAGCCTGGAGCTGATGCCATCTGGACCTGCAGCCTTCTGCACCTTGATCTTGCGAAGCTCGTTCCTCACTTGAAGTGCTGAGATAGAAAGACTGGATTTTGGGGGAGGGGTGTGTATGTTGGAGTCCACAGAAGCCGGGGGTGGGTGTAATGACTGGGAGCTGGGAGGTGTGAAGCTGAGAGGTGTGAAGTCCTGAGATGAAGGACAGGCAGTCCCTGAAGATGAAGGAGATTGCAGCAGGGGGGACGATGCTGGGGGAGGGGTGTGTGGTTGATCAAACCTATTAAAATATTTATTTAGGTCATTCGCCCACCCCAAGTCTCCTGCAGCCTGAGGGGTTGTTTTTTGTCCTGAGATTGTCTTCAGGCTGTTCCAAACCCCTCTGATGTTGTCCTGTTGCAGCTACTCTTCCATCTTCCTGCTGTAGTTTTCCTTTCCCCTGCCTTATCTTCCATTTCAGCTTCTTCTGGACAACTCTCAGCTCCTGTTTGTCTCCAGATCTAAAGACTCTCTTCTTCTCCTTGAGGAGAGCCTTAATTTCAGGATTTATCCATGGCTTGTTGTTAGAAAAACACCGTACCTTTTTGATGGGTACGGTGTTGTCCACACAGAAGTTCATGTAATCCGTAATGCAGTCTGTGATGCTGTTGAGGTCATCCTCCAGGGGGCTGCAGAGGTTGTCCCACACAGTAGAACGGAAACAGTTCCTCAGGGCCTCTTCAGTCTCTGCCGACCATTTCCTTACTGTGCTTTTCACAACTGGTTCTCTGTGTACCAGAGGTTTATACACAGGCTGGAGATGAACCAGGTTGTGATCTGAGCCCCCCAGGGGAGGGAGAGGTGACGAGCTGTATGCCTCCTTGGTGTTGGCATACAATAAGTCCAATGTTTTATTGTCTCTGGTGTGGCAGGTGACATACTGGGTGAAGGTGGGGAGAGTGGAGGACAGGGAGATGTGATTAAAGTCCCCAGAGATCAGGAAAAGGGCCTGAGGGTGCTGTGTTTGGAGTATGCTGGTTACAGTGTGCAGGACCTCACAGGCTGCTGCAGCGTTAGCAGAGGGCGGGACATACACAGCTATCATAATCACGTGTGTAAACTCTCGCGGTAGATAGTACGGTCTCATGCTAACCGCTAGCAGCTCAATGTCCTTACAGCATAGCGTCTCTTTGATAGATAAATGCCCAGAGTTACACCATCTATCGTTCACAAACACAGCCGACCCCCTCCTCTCTTCTTACCACTCTCCGTTGTTCTGTCGGCCCGGATCAGATGAAAACCATCCATGTTTACGTGAGTCTGGAGTTAGCGCAGTTAGCCACGACTCTGAGAAGCACATCAGGCTGCACTCCCTGTAGCTCCTCTGATGTCGGGTAAGAGCCGCCAGCTCGTCTACGTTATTGGGGAGAGATCTCACATTCCCCATAATAATAGATGGAATCGCTGGCCGGTACCTCCTAACTTTACTGCGACGATGAAGCTTAGGGTGACCATATTTTGATTTCCAAAAAAGAGGACACTTAACTCAGTCATGAAGAACTTGCTTAAAGAAACATATTTAACAAATTTAAACGATGCCTTCTCTGTGCAGTTAATGAGTTGTGAAATAACATATGTCATATAGGCTTTTACAAGTCAAGAAGTGCAAAAAAAATAAATAACTTTAAAACATCTGGAATTAAATCATGGTACAGAAATAATGCCTCATCTGCATAAGAAAAATTACCAGTACTGGGTCGGTATGAGGGCTGGACTGGGACAAAAAACTGACCAGGGCATTTTGACTAAAGACACCAGGTATTAAAGGAAAAGCCATAAAGCCTTTGAATGAAAACAAACACTGTTGTGACAGTGATGCACACTGTCTTGTTGGTATATGTATGATTTCTATACATTTTACATCAGATGAAAACTTTGGTTGTAAGTTTCAGGAAATTATTTTTTAAAAGTGAGACATTTTAAATGAGAATAAGAAAGAAAAGTATTTCTTTGTGCCCCCCTTTCCCTGTTAATGCCCTACCTGGCCCCCTGGCAAAACTTTGCTAGACCCGCCCCTGCACAGTTACCAGCTGTCAGCTACGTAAAAAAAAGGATCCTGGTGTTATTTGTCTCTCAGAAACTGTTCATAACTTCCCTTCAACTCATTCATGTCACCTAAAAGGTAAACCTGTTTCTCCATCACCTGTTCAGCTCTGATGATTCAGTAAGGACATCTCCTGGTTTCATCTTCATGTTTCCATCTCACCACATATCCAAACCGATATAATATCACTATCAGTAACATCATAGCCCCCACCCAGCTGTATAGAAACTCCGTCATGCTAGCTACGCAGTACGAGTTATCGTAACTGACTGTAAAAAGTCAGCACAATGAAAATAAACTCCACCTAAACTTGGTTTATATCTGACCCAGATAGACTGCAGGTCATAACTTCTTACCTGAAGTTCATTTCACCTGACACTCGGACCAGCGGCCGCCTCGGATCTCTCCTCCTGCCTCCCCTTCCCCTCATCCACCCGCTGGCCTCTGTGGAAGCTCCGCCATAGACACCACCAAATAACTGAGTTATTTTTACACATCGGCCAGCATCTGGCCAATCCACCACCTTTCATTGTTTATACCGTTACAAAAACAACAACAACAACAACAAAACCATCGGCCCGTAAAAACGAAAAATCACCATTGAGCCACCGGGCAAATGCCCGGTATGCCCGATGGCCAGTCCAGCTATGGTCGGTACGAGGGAAATTTCTTTCAGTTCGTCTGAAATATGCACTCACGCTTTGGGATCTTTTAAACATCATTAGGCGCGTTGCTGCGCGCTGTCAGTCCCATCTGTGAGCGCAGAACAAGCGTCTGTATTTCCTGAGGAGGCTGAGGAAATTCCGGATGTCAACCAAGATCCTCAGTAGGTTCTACAGCTGGATTGTGGAGAGCACCCTGACCAGCTGAATCAATGCATGGTACGGCAGCACTACTGCTATGGACCACAAACGCCTGCAGAGAGTGAAAACAACTGTGGAGAAGATCACTGAGACCCCACTGCCCTCTCTACCAGAGTCTAGAGGAGAGCTGCCTCCATCCTCAAAGACCCCACACACCCAACACGGACTGTTCACACTTCTGCCCTCGGGACGAAGGTTTAGAAGTGTGAAATCCAGACTCAGCAACTCCTTCTTCCCCACTGCTATCAGACTCTTGAACAGCTGACCTATTTTAACAGTAACAATAATTTTTGCACTTCAGGTCATCTCACATATCAACTAGCATATTAAGCTCATAGCTCTTTTACACATAAATCTATTTAATACTTCAATTTTTCTTTTTTGTCTCCATTTATTTATTCATACTATTTGTATTCTATCTATTGTACATATTAACCGGCATCTGTGCGTGGACAGCAGAGAAAGAATTTCTTTGTGCAGAGAAATGCTTTTTATTGGTACACATGACAATAAACGCTTTGAATCTTTGAATATCTTGAAGCGTTATTATTCTTCCTCGTTTCATTAAGAGCATGAAAAAACAATCAAATCTTCAACCCCTTCTCTTCCCAAATGGTTTTCGGGTCAACACTCTGAACTGCATAGAAAATTCAGCTGCCGACCTGTTAACTTGTTGGAGACTAAATAAGCATCAAGTCGTCTCTTCTTCCCAGAGGGGATGATACATGAGGTTATAAAGACTTCCGATATTGTAGAAGTCTATGGGAGAACACATCTGATCAGGATCAACCTCTGGTTGTGATTGTACATGTGATTCAGGAATATCAAAGTGTTGCAGGGCCAAGGTTTCCTTTTAAATAGTGGAATAGTTAAACTGATGGCACTTAAACTTATATCAGAAGTAAGACAGAGTGGCTGATGCCATTCACTCACACAATACATCTCCTGGCGTCCACCTCTAACTTGAAGAGCTTGGTGAAGTCAGGGGCTGCTAGCAGAAGCGTTGCAAAAAAGAGACTTGGCACTGTCAAAGGCATGTTGACTGTCAATAGTCGCTACAAAAGGCCCAGCTGGAATACACAAATAGGTGAGTGGCGCTACTACCACAGAGAAGTTGTGGCAAAAACACCTGTAATAGTCAGCTAGACCTAGAAACCGCCCAAAACAAGAGAGTTCGTCTCTTGTCTTGGGTGTAGGGTGGGACAGAATTGCATCCATTTATGTAGTTATGGGACGTATTTGCCCCTGTCCAACCTGCTTACCTTGATATGTCGACAGCTTTCCCAAACTCACACTTTGCCAGGTTCAGGGTTAAAGAGGCTTGAGCTAAACAAGTAAACACATATCACACTTCACTGTTAACAGCATGATTTTTCAACTACAGTCTCTTCAAAGAGCCATTATAAAAGCTATAGCTGGAACCAACTGATGAATAAATAGCACTAAATCTGACATTCACACACTTTGGTGATGAGTTTATGGGCTCTGTCACTCATTTCATATCACAATGAATAAAACATTGAAAGAAGGATTATCCAGAGTATACACACTGGCTAACAACTTGTGATTAAAAAAAAAAAAGATTTCTTCATCTTCTTGTTATTTAGAGCTAAGTAGCAGAAAGACATAAAGGCAGTCATCTCTAATCTGGCATCTTTTTCCTGGAGCTGTAGAGCTAAAAATGTGACTGGTCTGTTCCAGTTTCTGTTACCTGTCCAAAGGTAATAAAAGTCACCTCCAGACCCCTCTCACAAAATATAGTGTTAAGTTTCACTTTAGTGGATCACATAAACATCATATTAAAACCCTTCTGTCACAGTCCTGGGTCGGTGACCCAGTGTTTTGATTTTGTATTATCATTAAGTCCCCGTCTCTGTGTTATACTTCCTGTTTTACTTTGACGGTCCCTTGTCTTATGTCAGTGTTTCTACTTTTGCTTCACCCTGGTCTCGTCATGTTTGATTACTCCCAGCTCTGCTCTTCTCCTGTGTCTCATTCACTCGGTGTCCCTCACTGTATTTAAGACCTGTGTTTTCCTTGCTGTGTCACGTCGTACCCTCGTCGTGCTGTGTGTGGTTCCCTCCGTGATCCCTGTGATCCCTAGTCTCTCGTTCCAGGTTTCCTAGTGTTTAGTATCAGTTTCCATTTTGTAGTTTAGGTTAGTTTTTTGTCTGTTTGTTTTTATGGAGTTTTTTGCACTGCAATAAAGCAGCCTCTTTGAGTTTATTTCCTATGTCTGAGTGTCTTGCGTTTGGGTCCTACATCCTGCCTGCCACACAGCCGTACCATGACACCTTCCATGTGTTGTAGGATTTTTTTTCTGCTTTTTTTGCTTTATAGTACCTGCCCACCACATAATAGCAGAATGGCAAAGGTAATGACAAGTTCAATGGCTGCTCGAACATGCTTCTGAAAAGTCTTCAAACATTAATTACTAAATAATAATCAGTGAAGACCATTTTAAAAACGCAGCTTTACATAAAAAGTATTCTGATAAGTTTGCTCATCAGGTCTGGTGGACGGTCTCTTGCTGTAGAGTAATTAAGTGCTTTACCCTATATGTAAAGCTAAAACAGATGCAGTGGGTGAATACTGATACTTATAATGTTTATTTTACTTTAATTTCATATTTTTCCAGGATATTTTTGGTCAGGATGCTGGTCCTGTGGGAGTCTTGATTATCACTGAGGATGAAAAAGGTATTGCTTTAAAAATCAAAGTAAATATTTTAGAGAAAATGTTTGCCTTTGTATTATGTTGGACAGTAGTACCTGTTTGCAGCAATTGTTACAGAGACGTGGAAAGAACATTCAATCGTTGTGTTTTTGTGGGAAGAAATGACAAAGACGTTGTATCTGATTCATAGATGAGAATTTCTACACAGGAGACGCTGGTTGCTAAGACTAAAATTTCAGTTTTGTGTTTGTGAAACTTGATTTTGTCTGTTAGGAGGGCATCCGCTTGCAGTATGACTCACAGAGGATCTGCTGCCATAAACAGGAAGGCTCAAACCACATATGGTTGTGTTGAATACTCCTTCCAGATCATTGCAGATGCGAGGTGTCGCTCTCAAAGACTGTTTTAAGAAAAAAGAAAAAGCTGGTATGAACTGAGACTCTAGAATAAAGGTTTTTTCAGTCATTGTGACAGTTACTACTTTGAGACACAGAAAGTGCGGTACACATATCAGAGTTACGTAGTAGTTATGAACATCAGTGCAGGTTCATCTGTGGAGGTTTTGGCCAGTAATTTTAAAAAATCCAGACTTTGAATCAGTTTTATAAATGTTCAGCACATTTTAGTGGCTTGAAATAATAGTGGCCTTGAATTCAGTGAAACATGCAGAACTGTGAGTTTATAGGATTTAGGAATTTCTATGTATGTAATTTTTTTCTGTTATTTTCTCTAGTGGAAAGATTTTGAATGTAAAAAAGTGGACAAAAAAAGATCTACCGGTAAGTTTCTCCTGTTGTTGCAGGACAACTTGCTCAAAAGGGAAATTGCATCTGCAAGGTTTTGCTCTTTCTGTTTAAAGGCCTTTAAGGTGACAGATGTTTATTCAGATTATTAGAGTCACTCTTCAGCTCCATACACTCACATTTTGAGTTGAATTAGTTTGCCCAAAGAAAAAAGTAACAAAGCTATAGATGAGATTTACTCACAATAAATAAATCTTCTTCAAGACCTTATACTTTTTCATTAAATAATCTGATTTAGGACAAGTGTAACATCACTTAATCAGGTCAACAGCTATCCAGGCTAAAATATCTTGCTCTGCCTCGTGTAAGAATTCAGGCACATTAGAAAAAGCCAATAAAAGGCTCAGTCATCATTTTACAGTTTCAATACTACATTCTGATGAATGCAGTTCTTCTTTTTCTCTCCACACAGACTGTATGTCTGTGTGAACCTATGAATGGTTACTAAAACTCTAACAACAAGCAGACTACAAACGAAAGCCTGAAAAAATTCAGTACTGAAAACCATTTCCCTTGTCTATGAATTCTGCTTATTCGCATTAAAATGTATGTTTATTTAAAAAAATGACTTAGCTTGGATGTCATTACGCCACATTAGTGGAAAATTAAACACACAAAAGTGATCAAATTAATGACTGCACTAATATATTCTGTTTTCTATCCTCAGATCGATGCAGAATAAACAGTCAGTAGCCCGATTTGTCAGCTTCATATGTCTCATCCTCGAGTTTCCTGTTTGATGGAGATCTGACAGCAGTGCATGAAACTCCCATTTCTTGACCTTCACATAGATATGGACAGATGACATTCTCATTTTTGTTCCAAAGACCTTGCTGTGTCCATATATTTAAGGTGACAAATACAAAGATGTTAAAAAAGACATCATTAACTAATGCCTGGAAAACAGCAAGTTCATTGTGAATCCAAAAGGCAAATAAAAAACAAGTATTACAAGTAAGCAACCCACATAGCAGACAGGTCTGGCCCAGATCTGTAAAATGTAATATTGTGTTTAATTAAAAATATTAAATAGGCTGAACTCAATTTTTATCAATTTGTTATTAGAACTCAATTTAAATAAGTTACCAGTACTTTTTATGCAAAAACGCTGATAAACTCCATTTATTTGAGTTGTCTTAACATAGAAAAACTAAGTAAGCTGGAAGTTTTGCTTCTCTGTGCGGAAGGATGAAAATGCCACGTGACTACCGTCCTCCTCCCTCCCGGATCAGTCCGCATGTTCACGGTGCATTTTTTATGGAATATGTTGAGCAAACCTGGAGAAGCGTCAGCTCAAGATATTATTGTTGTCATTGCTGTGGATCGTTACCTGATACACTGACTTGGTGAGTAAATGTTTACTCTTATTCAAACTGATTTTGTGGCTTCTCTTAGTTTAGCACCAGGTTTAAAATCTTGCTAGCTAGTTAGTGTTAGCCTAGCGTTGCTGCTGCCGCTGGGCTCATGTTACTTAAAAATTAACACCACAGCCTTAAAAACCTTACATAAAACTATGTGGTGAAATTTTCTGTTGATTGTTTGAAATAAATAAGTGAGATAAGAGCCCAGACAAAATTCTTAGGGATGGGGTAGGGTGTGGGATGTGGGGGGTGGATAACAGAGCTCTCCGAAAACGTGGAAGCACTTTTGCAAATATGTGATATTTTGATAAATTAAGTAGATATTTGAGCATTACACAGCTACATTGTCGCCTGAAAATATCTTAAAAGGTTATTTTGTGACCCAGAAAGGGTAGTCTGGGGAAAAGGAGGATCGCATTTGTCGGCCGCGGTTGTCGGAGCCTGTGCGTACTTGTAAGCGCGGCAATGGCGGAGGAGCGCCGCTGAAAAACTTATTACTTTTTCTGGGTCACAAAATGAACTTTTAAGATATTTTCAGGCGACAATGTAGCTGTGTAAATTTCAAATATCTGCTCGATTTATCAAGACATCACATATTTGCAAAAATGCTCTGACCTTTTCGGAGACGTCTATTTTTTTTTTTTTTTTTTTTCATGCTTTGTGGCAGCTTTAGAACATCTGTGGCATCTATTAATGTCAAATCTAGCCTTTATTTAACAACATAAGCAAACTCTATGTTACAATGATTGCACAGCCATTAAGGATCAAATCAGTTTCTGAAAAATGTTGTTTTTTCTCCCTCTGCTTGCTTCTTACTGTCTTTGAGGCTCGGGACCAGCACTCCTGTTGTTGGACAGAAAGACATCAGTAAGTATTTTGGTTTTCCAATATATTAGCAACTGTCAGTGACATTTATATTAATCAGGCTGAACTTTAATCATACTTTAGATCAGCCTGTTTTACTTATTGTTTTGTTTGTGCTTTGGTTTGGGGAAGTTGTTTCTTTACTGATCTTTTCCTGTCTTCTGTTATTAGACTTGAGATATGACTGCACTGTGCTGTTGCTGGTGACCACAGTTAATTCTAGACATGCTGTGTAAGTAAACAAACAACAACAGTTTGGTCTGCATTTCTTGAAAGATCACATCCCCCAAACTTAGTTTAGAGGGTCGACACTGTATATAGTGAAGTCTGCAAGTTTTCTAACAGCAAAATCTGTTTTGTGCCCAAAATCATTTTGCACATCATTAAAATGAAAGTTATTGGCCATGTTTGCATAGCCCTTTTTTAAAATGATGCTTTCATGACATTATTGTGTGTTGGGTGGTGGTCAGGGCTATGCAGACTGACAATTTGGGACATTGAATGTCACCTCTCCGGTGGGGAGGGAGCCTGAGATTGTCTAAATTGGAGTCTGTTCTATACCAAATGCAGAAAAAAATGTTTTAAAAAAGCAATTAAGTTCATGTTCCAAAAAATATGATTGTTTGCTTGCAGGACAACAGGAGAGACGAGTCCTCCGTCACAGATGGTGTGGTCAGTGAAGATGGTCGCCCGCAGGTTCAAGCTCATTGCATCGCCAACCCACATCCACTGCCACTGTACTTAAGGGAAGTTAAAGACTTTCTTCTGCACCTACATTTGGATCACCTCGATCCATGATAGTCATTCAGGCAGTAATGCCTGGACTGGAAACAAGCATCCTTAAAACATTACAACATTCCAGCTCATGTGTTGGAATGGAAAACAAATGTGTTGTTTAAATCAGAGACTGCACTTGTGACAGAACAATAAATATTTTATTTTGATTATATAAGTAATGTAAGTACAAAACAAACTTGTGGTAGGCCTAAACTTATTTTCAGAATAATTACATCTGAGACTTTGTTTCATTGTAAGATTATAACAGTGATGGCAATATAATTGTTTGTTGTTCAGCAGAACATGGCCAGTATGTTGGCTGTTATACTTTGTTGTGTTTGAAAATAAAAGTTGGGCTCATTTTAACATCATTACAAAAATTGTTGTTAATTATTTTTAATCATATTCATGGTACCACAAATTGTTTTTTCATTTAGTTGAACTTAACATGTTTGTCAGTAGGTAAACAATTAGTATTGTACAGTCAGAAATATCAAGTTATTCTTAATACTGCAGACTTGCAATGTATAAGTTGTCCTAACAGTCATCTTAAGTAAGCTTTACTTAGTTTTTTTGAGGCAACGAGTTTCCATAATTTTTTTGAGTTCTGGGAACTAACAAGGCTGTACAGTGTACTCAAAATGAGTAAGTTGCCCTAACTTGGTCATCTTACGTAAACTTGATCCAATTTTTTTGAGTTCTGGGAACAAATGAGCTTGTGCAGAGTACTCAAAGTAAATAAGTTGTCCTAACTTAGTCATTTTTAGCTAAGCTTTACTTAATTTTTTTGAGGCAACGAGTTTCCATAATTTTTTTGAGTTCTGGGAACTAATTAGATTTTACAGTGTGGTGTCATGCCGGCAGTCCATTCACTGTTACTTTTTCACTATTATGTTCTGGCACATGTTGTTATTACATGGCTTGATTAAGGTACACATTAGGCTGACATCTGGGGCCAAAGCTGAAACTGTTCTGGGCCAGCACAGGGCCACCAGTATGTCTGCAACTGGCCCTGTGCTGGCCCATGTGTGGGCCACCTCTGGCCACCAACCTGATCTGGGCCACCAAAGGGCCGTCATTCTTTGCGGTATGTGGGCACATTGTGTGGGCCAGATCTGGGCCATACCAATTTTGCTATGTGGAAAGTATAAAAAACAAGAAACTGTTCATATAAGTTATTTCCAGTGAGGTGTCTTTGAACCTGCACAGGAACTATTTTTTCGACAGTTTTGGCTCGGAATGGCAAATTTGAAATTAGCCTGAAATTATTTAAATCGGTACTGTCTGAACCATTCTTTTTCAAAACTGGAGTTATTATTGCAGTTTGAAGAGAGGATAGAACAGAACCAGAGATAAGAGAGGAGTGTACGATATCAGCGATCAACAAGCCAAGAGAGGGGAATGAAACTTTAACAAGATTAGTGGGTCAAGTTTACACGATGATGACTTTAATTACTAATAATAGAAGACAGCTGAATTATTGTAGGAAGTTCAAAACTGGTAGAGAGGAAGACAGCTGAGTAGGAGAAAAAACTGCAGGTAGAACAATTGACCATATCGTGAGTTGGCCAAGTTTAGAAGAATACCAGGGGACAGAGCGAGAGAAGGAAACAGTTCGAGTTTTCTATATCTGTATCCAAAATATCCAGATATTTTAAATGGTAAATGGTAAATGGCCTGCATTTGTATAGCGCTTTTCTAGTCCATAGGACCCCAAAGCGCTTTACACTACATTCAGTCATTCACCCAGTCACACACACATTCACACACTGGCGATAGCAAGCTACATAGTAGCCACAGCTGCCCTGGGGCGCACTGACAGAGGCGAGGCTGCCGGACACAGGCGCCACCGGGCCCTCTGACCACCACCAAAATTATGTGGTTTAAGGATTTAATCAGTCTTACACCCGAGATAATACATCTAGTTCACATGTCAGTGCATATAAGACATGGAAAATTGTCTTTATTCATTTGCAGATACAAAGGTGGTTTGTGCATCTGTTTATCTTACAAACATTATTTCACTTTTACTGAGATACAGAATTTTTTTTTAAAAAAAAGAAAAAAATAGTCATAATTCATGTTCACTTGGATACAGATCTTAGGATATATTCCAGTGGAAATTAACAGTGTACAAAAAGTAAGACATTTAAAACACAGAAAAGCAAACTAAAAGTATAAATATGCAAACAACAGAAGACTAAAAATATTAGGGAAATTAAAAGTACATGTTGTTTTCCACCCTTTAATATCTACATTTCATTTACATTTTCTACATTTAAAATTGGTTTCTTACTTTGCCAACATCATTCACAATTTCTAAATATCTGATGTAATCTCAGATTTAAACTCCCAAATTTATGAAGTTTATTGTCAATCCAGCCTCCACACTTTTTATTATCAACACTTTTGTCTACCTAAACTTATGTTTCATGTCTGTAACGAACTAAAGATCTTCTCACTCACATTAACTCATTTAGTGAGATCAGAATCAATTATTCAAAATTTACAAACAGCATTTTTTTAATTACTCTACAAAAATCAACATATTAAACACACAGTCAGATATAATACAAGTTGAAGTGCTTTTTGAATAAATACCTGTGCAGAAGGCAGCAAAGCCTTTTCATATAGTCGGTATCTATTAAAAATATTACAGTGTATCAAAATGTAAATAATGTGCATTAATGGGGAATACATGGTAGGCTATTGACATTAGCAGAGAGGGGAAATTATTAAGCGTGTTAAATAAGTTGTGTTAAACAGTCACATGAACAAGAAGTATTAAACCTTGGGTTTCTGCATGAACTATGGATTGCTACAGGTATGAATCTTTAGTCACATCTCAACAGAATGTTAAACAGAAGCGCTTGCCTCTTGTGTCTGGCATGAACAGCTCCTTCATGGAGGTGTCTATAAACTCGCTGATGTTTTCCTGTGCTGTGACCATTGAACATTTGTAGAAAGCCAATCCATTTGATGCTTATTCAGCTTCATGTCCGGTGTCATTGATTTTTCACTGATGTAGCTGAACCCACAATTATTGCATGAGATGTAAAAACCTAATTCAGAAAAAGTAAGAGTACTGTGCAAAATAGAAATAGAAATAGAATGCACTGATTTGTAAATCTCATAAATCTATATGCTGCATGGCATGATTCTGGCATGGAAATCAGTGTATGAGCTCGGGAACCCTAACAGAAATCATTGTGAAATGCAGGTTAAAGCTCTCTCATCCAAAGAATAAACCACATGTGAACATAATCCAGAAATGCCACTGAGCCAAGGCAATGCACTGAGGCAAAGTGGGAAATACTTCTGTAGTCAGGCAAATCAAAATGTGAACTTTTTTTTTTTTGGAAAACATGGATGCGGCTTCCTCTGGGTTAAAGTGCAACTGGGTCGTTATCACCACTCAGTTAAAAATCCATCTCTGCATCAGGGCCTGTGGACCTGACAGCTTGCACATCTGAAACCAATGCTGAAAAGCCAATCATCCAGATTTAGATTTTCTTTGTGTCAAATTCCTGTTTCCTACTCTTTAAATGGTATACAGTTGTGGTTCTCTGTGTAAGCGGGAGCACCTAAAATATGGGGGCTCATCTGGGATACAGAGATATCATACCCCTAAATCAAGTTTGTCATGGTCCAACTCATAAGCAAAAACAAATCATGGCAAGAACCACTGTTTTTTTGTTTGTTTGTTTGTTTGTTTTTTTAAAAAGACACCAAAAAGGAGAAATTGCTTACTAATTATATTGTTCATCATATGGGCTTCTAGATATATTTTACTAGCTTTGGACAGAGACTGATTGAAAATTGTTGCAATTTTCTACTTGTGTCCAGTCTGTGAACTATGCTAAACTGTCACTAAGTGGATTAGAACAGACTAACAAATGTATATTCCAAATCCTCCTTGACTTTATGCGTTAATGGTAACAGTAGCTTCATCCTTTTTCTCCTCTGTTTCAGCAGCACCGTCATCATGAACCTTATTTTCCTCAGAAGGTTGATCAGATTTGTTATCAGTGCCTGACTGCTTGATCTGCTCATTAGTGGGGGCAGAGGAGAGGAGAGGTGATTTTTCCTGCGTTTGATTATCATTGGAAGATTTATCAGATTTATTATCAGTCCCTACAGTTGAAGCGGGGAACGGTATTACAGTGCTGTCATCCTCAAGATCATCTTCTCCAAACTTTTTCCTCTTGAAGCAACCGAGCTTGTGACAGACACAAAGAGAATCATTAGACCAAACAGCAATTTGGTGATCTCAATGCAGTTATGGAGATTCAGACAACTTGATATAAAGATAACAGTCTTCAGGCTGAGTATAAACTCTCACCTTAAACAGGATGATTGTGATTATGATCAGAAGGAAGAGTCCCAAACCGGCTCCAGTTAAAATGATCAGCATTTTATTCGGGAGGATAAAGAAGTCAACTCGAACTTCAGTCTGTTGGCAGAGAAAACACAAGATTTCATAGTAGTGCCTTACCATTTTTAACATTAATCTAGCAAATAGTTTGAATTATTCATGTGAAGACCGAAGGTACCTTTCTTGTTGGAAATTGGAATTGTGGCAAATTGTCTTTATTCTGTGGGTAATAAATATAATAAATTAGGTTTACTGAAAAAGCAATGACAGAAATATGCTGTGGTCAAAATCAAACATACCTCTTGGTCTTTCAGCACATACCGAGCCTTGTCATAGCCAACATGTACAGAACTTACAAAGTTAATCTTTCTGCTGTCTCCAGTGTATTTTTTCAGAAAAGCAACATTCTGTAAAGTAAGGACAGATTAATTAGTATCAAGTAATTTTTTTTTTTTTTATATATGTGTAACGTGTATTCTGTGTGTATTTAGTACATACGGCTGCCTGTTGTGCGGCGTCTTTAAAGTGGACTTTTCCCGACAGTGTAAACTCAGCAGATGCATAGTTCTTCAAATTGAAAGTGTTGCAGACGATGGCCACACACTTATTTCTTGGTAAGCAGTTCTGTAAAACAACCAATATTTTTTTCTTTTTTAATTGAGACATATTATACAGTATCTTTATATCTTTTCATTACTTCTTAATCTGTCATAAATATACTGCAGTAACTGTGGATACTGATATGATGATTCAAATGACATCACTACAGTTGGAAGTATACATGAGTTCAAACTTCTCTAAACACTCAGTTTGCTGTCCCTGATAGTTGGTTTAGCGAATATTGTCAATACAGAAGAACCATCCACCAGCTGTTCAAACCTTCTGTTTGTGAGGGGCAGCCAATCAGAAGAAAGCTTTATCTAATTTTCTTTCCCTTGGCTTAAGGGAAAGAAAATTAGATAAAGCTTCTTGTTTTAGATGGAGGATGAATTGAGAGGTTGTTCCAAAGTCACTTATAAGATAAGGATTACTTTGAACTGTGCATCATGTAAAGTTAGTCTAATAGAGTCCAAGCACGAATAAATAAAAACAGTAGCACAACAGTTTCTTTTTAAGGTATTAATAATTTTACAAGACTTCAATATTTTATTAAATCTCTTGTACTTACCTTAAATTTGTGGTTAGTAGTGGCTGTGCACTGTGTTTTGTTCTTAAAGAGAAAAGGTATGGTAAGCTTTAAGGTTTGATATTTTCATATGGAGCAGCAGTGTTCAGACACAAAATTACCTCCTTGACAAAGACTTGATAGCTTTTCATTTCAAAGCTATGCTCCAGTACAGTTGGGAATTCCAGGGTGATGTTTGCAGGAAACTCCTTAAAGCCAGTGTTATCTATCTGTAAATGGTCATAGACAAAATGGTCATTTTAAATAAATACATCTGGAAATATTCAGTTTTCTGATGAGAATCAGATGAAAATACTGATACCAGCCTCGTATCCGTCAGTTAGAACCAGATAGTTTAGTTTAGCAAGAACATGATCAATAATTTTGATTGATCAGCTGAAAAATGAAATCAATACGGGAAAGCCATCAACTCCTCTAATGGCCCCTTGAGGCTTGGTCTAAACCACAGACAGTATAAAAGGTGGATGTAGGTTCTGGGTCTGAAAAGTGAAGCCAACAAAGTTCCTTAAACCTGCATTATTTTTGAATGGCCTCCAGGGGGCGATACACAGGGTTATAAAAATACTTCAGGCTCTGTAAAACCAGTCTATGGAAGAACGGGCCTGAACTGTGGAAACACCTCATTGATAGGCTAATATCTGATTTTGTGTCGCACTGAATAAAACATGAAGTCCATTTTGGAAGTTTTGTTCATTCTAAGGGTCAGAAATAAGGATTATCCAGAATATTCTTATTGGCTAAGGAAATGTGATGTGAACAGGTGTGGAAGACAGTTGCTAAAAGTTTCCAAAGCACATCCCAAAGCTGTAAGCAAAGCTGCAAAGTACGCCACAAAGAGGCTTTGGATTAAGAAGGCTGATCTGTGGATTGCTGTTGATACATGAGTCTGGGCCCGATGAACCACAGGTGGGTCACCTGGGTGAGGGTAATTCATCAGATGCGAGACCCAAAACAGCAAGTGACCCCATGAAAAGTTACTCATGATTGTTAGTTGATATTTCTTGCATACCCCCACCACATAAAAGCAGGATGACAAAGTTAGTCACTACCTCACTGGTTAGTGGATAAAAACACATTAATAAATAATTATCAGTGAATATCATTTTAAAACTCTATCTTGACAGGAAAAGTATTCAATGAGATCATTGATCACCAGTTGTGTTGGATGGTTTCTTGTTACAGAGTCATTAGGTGTCTTACCCTGTATGTAATAGTCATTTCTTTAGTTTCAGTCTCATCTGAGGTGAAGTTCAGATAGGTAGTGCTGTCTTTATTCCTGAAAACATGATCGCAGCATTTATACAATTATGCAACTACTGACTTGTAGAAATAGATTAAACATAAGGATACAGTTAATATTTTATGTGAATAGTGATACTTACACTGTTAATATCATTTTAATTTCAAATTGCACCGGGATGCTTTTGGTGAGGCTGCTGGTCCTGTTTCTGTCTTGATTATCACTGAGCGTGAAAAAGACATTTCTTGTAAATATCAAAGTAAATATTTTAGAGAAAATGTTTATGCAGTAGATTGTTGTACCTTTTTGCTTCAAGTATCATGGACATCCTGTCATTCCACTCATAATTATGCATGACATGGAAGGAAGATTGAAACGTTGCCTTTTTGTGGGAAGAAATGAAAAAGATGTTAGATGAAGAGAAAACGTGTAAGGAGGAGAAGCTGGTAGCTAAGACTGAAGTTTCAGAGACTTGGTCATTTGTGAAACTTCACTTCTGTCTGTTAGGATGGTATCTGGATGTTTTATGACTCACAGAGGATCTGCTGCGATACACAGGCTGGCTCACACTACATACGGTTTTGTTGTGTTCTTCTTGATCCCGGCAGTCGTGCGTTGTTGATCTTGATGACTGTTTTAAGAAAAGAAACGGTTGGTATGAGCAGAGACTCTAAAATAAACGTTTTTACACCTACTGTGACATTTCCTTTGTTACACTGCAGGTAACACTAAGTTTAAACTTTTGAAGGTTAAGTTATACTGCATAGTGGTTAGGGTTAGGGGGTTAGGGTTTGTATAGATTTATGCATTAAGTGGCTCCAGCAAGATTATCTGCTTTTTTCATGATAAAAAAAGCAGTTTTCCACCAAAGTATCATTTTATTCTTATGGTTTTCACTCATTTGTAATTAGACCCAACAGATATGAGTAACCTTTCATTTAATTTCCCTTTTCCCAGCAAAAACATTGGTTAAGATTGTGAGTTTTAGGATTTTAAGACATAAGCAGAAAGAAGAGGAAATGCATTACTGGACGACCACAGGAAGGAAGTTAAGGCAACCTTTAAGATTTTGTGCAACACACCACAGAAATGCACATAAAGTAGTGTTCCCCGCAACCTGTAAATTTTGTTGTGTATAACCAGGTTGTCCTATAAACTTTGTGAAAAGCCTTCAGTTAATCCAAAATACTGCAGTGAGAGTACTGAAAGGACTAGAAAGACCGAGCATATTTCTCTCATACAGCTCTCTGTTAAATCTAGAATTTAAACTCCTTCTCATCACATGCAAGGTCTTTTGATGAGTGTTAATCCATTTTGAGACATAATTTTACAGTTTAATATTCATTTCCGCCGCTTGTATCCACAATCTTGTTCTTTCGGTCACTACCCACAGCTCATGACCATACATTTTTCTGAAAAAAAAAATTTCAGAAATACTGTGTTTCTGAAAAATACAGTATTTCTTATCATTGTTACGCTGACGACATTCAAATTTATTGTCAACTGACTGATGATCTGTTGTCGTCACTGCACTCCCTGTTGGATTGCCTGAGAGAGGTCAAAGATTGGCTGTCAGATAATTCCCTCATTTTAAATTAGAAGAAAACTGAAATTATGGTGCTCGATAGCCATATTCCTTGAGACCAGCTTGTTGCCCTACTGGCGGCCTTATTAACTCTCTCTCTGATTCTATAAATAACCTGGGTGCCTATTTGGATATCTCCTTTAAGCTTGAAAGTGTCATCTGTAGTTAAATCTGGCTTCTTTCAATTGCACCAGATTTCTATAGCTAAGCGTTATACACCACTCAGGGACCTCGAAAAACTTATCCACGCTTTTGTGACCTCCAGGTCAGACTTTTCCATTTCTCTTTACTGTGGTCTCCAATCCGTCTCTCTTCAAAGGCTACAGCTTGTTCAGAACGCATACACTGTGCGATTCAGCTTTTGCTCAAACTGCACGATTGACTCGCAGGGGTTAGAAGTTCGTAGGTCACGATGCAGGGTCTCACACTATACAGCCCGATGCTCTGATGCGACCTGAGTGCTCACACTGTGCGTTCATAAAATGAAGGTTATAACAGAAAATCTGTCGCTCGCTCTCCCTCTCTGTCTCTCACTCACACAGACACGCACACCACCACCATCAACTTTGCTAAATCGCTAATGAAAAACATTGATCAGGCAGCTGTGACTGAGCAGCAGTGTCCATCCAACTATTTTCACGGTTGTTGTGGTCGTGATAATTTTGTGAGGCCACATCGAGAAGGCTCCGATGAGTTTGACAAAGTTCTACAAGTTGTGCCTCCATCGCTTGTGTCCAGATCACACGCTGCACTGCCGTGCTACTCCGTCTTTTCACTTACATTTCTGTGTTTGTGCGTGCGCAGTGTGACAGGCTGCA
Source organism: Oreochromis niloticus (assembly GCF_001858045.2). Taxonomy (NCBI): domain Eukaryota; kingdom Metazoa; phylum Chordata; class Actinopteri; order Cichliformes; family Cichlidae; genus Oreochromis; species Oreochromis niloticus. Next base: position 38,130,711 of record NC_031971.2, on the reverse strand, counting down.
GCGACACCCTCACGACGACCGACGGGTTTGATTTTTTTACGACCAAGCGATTGATGATCGGGAGATGGTCGTGAGGTGTTAATCGCTTCTCGTTACCCCACGTATACTACACGATGCACGACGCACGATGAAGGCGAAACTCGGGCCAATCACCAAAACGGTCGCACGACTGAAACGTCAGCTCAAATGAGCCAAAAATCGCACAGTGTAAGCCCACTGGAGCTAGAAAATTTGATTCTATCACTCCAGCTCTTGTTGATTTACATTGGTTACCTATCAAATGTCAGTTAAAAATTTTGCTACTCACTTTTAAAACTCTGAATAATATTGGACCCAGTTACCTCACTGATCTTCTCAATCTGTACACTCCTTGCCGAGTGTTAAGATCATCAGGTCAGTTACTCCTGGCCCAAACTAAGTTTAGGCTGAAGACCAGAGGCGATCGTGCCTTTGCTTCAGCTGCACCCGACCTTTGGAATAGCCTCCCCGCTTCTATTCGTGCCCCAGACTCTATCCAATCCTTCAAATCAAGATTGAAAGCTTACTTATTTAACCAGGCTTTCCTGACCAGTTAATGCCTTTTATTAAACTAATAATTAATTTCACTGCTGTTTTTTTAACTTCTTAGTTGATATTTTGTATCCATGAACTGACCTTCCATCTGAATTGTGGTTCTATACTTATTTTACTTAACTCTTCTGGTCTATTAGTGCCCCTTCTGTCTGTGCTAGTGCTAGTGCCCGATCTGTACTTTGTTAATTGATTTATGATGATTCTTTGTATTATTGTGAAGCTCTTTGGTGTGCCTTTGGGTTTTTAAATGTGCTATATAAATAAAACTGTATTGTATCTTTATAGTTACCTTTATAAGAGTCATCCTAGAGAAGGAGAGGCCTGAAGGATAGAACATTATAAGGCTGGTGTTGTATGAGTCATCACCATCATTTTTCAAATGTATAGTCACATTGAAGTAGTTATTTTCTGTCACCAATAATATCGGAGTCCTGAAAGAGACAAACAACACCTAATATTAAACATATGACATTAATCGTATCATATCTGAGGCGTGTTTGTAGATATACATACTTGAATTCGAAATTGACATCCAGTTCAGCGATACAAGTGTCATTTTTTCTACATTGTTTCTCAAAAGGAACCTGTGAAAAAGTAAAACTTGTGTTTATTTGATGCCAAAAAAAGGTTTCCTTCCTAACAAACATGCTAAAAAATGGTGGTGAATGTGGTAAACATTGTAAATGCTGCTTTGTCAATATTGTGAATATTGATGTTGTATGTAGAACGTACCTCAACAGCAGACTGCTTTTTGCTGTCCATGTTCAGGGTGATGTTAGCAGTCTCACTGTCAGCCTGAGAAAAGTTTAATTTGATGCTGATGGGTGACAATGTGTCTATCACACATTTCTGTAAAGCAAAAGCAACAAGAGGAGCAATAAACACGAGGATTAGGATCAAGGTTAGCATTACTCTTGTTTCTTTAAGAGAGAATGTCAAATGTCAGCACAGGCAACAGGTGGCTTGATCAGATTAAGAATATGTGCAAATATTATGAATTCAGCTTCATACGGGCATGTAGATGGAGAAGTTTAAGCAAGTCATTTTATCTTTCAGCTCATAGGTAGAGGTAAGACTCCTGGTTTTCGTATCAGTTTGACTGAAGAAACCTCGATGTTTTTGTCTCATTGGGTCCACGGCGAGCATGTATGTGATGTTCAGTCCAGAGCTCACACTCCCTGTAAACCCACAGAGCAGGATTACAATAATGCATTCACAGGGTGCAGTCAGCAGCTGTTAAGTGGTTTACTGGATGAGGCTCCTACCTTGTTTGCTCTTTGTTGCTTCTACCATTTCAAAACAGGCTGTTAAGGTAACCATAAGTAAATTTTCATCTGCACCCAGACAGTCAAGTTTCTCTGTGCTTATCTCCTTAGGGTGGAAAGATAAGTGAGCCATCACATTAAAGACGGGCTTGGAGCTGAAAGACATTTATGAACAGTAATAAGAAAGTGGAAATGATGCCCTCTTTCAAAACTAAGGTTTTATATATCAGGACATAGTACAGTATAGCTACATTAGTTCTTTATTTTATATACAAAACCAAATCTGAAAAATTTGTGACACTTTATAAAATGTAACAACAGAATGCATCAATTTGTAAATCCATATTTTATTCACAATAGAACATAAAAAAAAATATATCAAATGTTTAAAATGAGAAAGTTTACCATATTAGAAAAAAAATATTAGCTCTTTTTAATTTCACTGGCAGCAACACATCTAAAAAATTGGTGTGGGAGAAACAGCAGGCTGGAAAAGTAAGTGGCACTAAAGGAAACAGGTGGAGGAATATTTTGCAACTCATTAGGTTAATTTGGAACCAGTCAGTAAAAGAGAAGCATCTCAGAATGGCCGAGTTTCTCACAAGTAATGACGGGCAGAAGTTCACCAATCTGCAAAAAACTGCATCCACAAATTATGGAGCAATTTGCAACAACAACAACTTTAACTTAGTGCTTTTCCCCCAAAATTAAAACTCAAAGCACAAGAGTTGTGCAAAGGGAGCTGACTTTGAAGGCTAACAGTCAAATTTAACCCTAACACTGAGCACACTAACCCTACCTTAAGACAACAGCAGCGCCCTGCGATCCGATCACAATATCTGGGAGGCCGTCCTCTTTGATGCCGACGCCCCCATCGATGGCCTGTCCAAAGAATCTTATCCCAGGTGTTATTTTGTCTCCTGTGATTCTCTGAAATAAGAGATTTCAATACTGAAAAAGTGTTTTCACATATATTTGTATGGTAGAGAAAAACGCTGTATTTACATTAAAATTTAACAAAGGTCTTATAAGAAATGCTATTCTTCGTGATGCAGATTTCACATGACGTTTTGTCCAGTCGCCTCCATCCTCTCTCATCTAATTTAATTGTATTTATACAGTACCAAATCACAACAACAGTCGCCTCGATGCCCTTTATCTAAGCCTTTTCCATTCACAGACAGTTGGCTGTTTTTGTGTTTTGCTTTGGTTTGTTTTTAAATTCTGGAGATCAGCAGTTTCACAAATATCAGCAATCATTTCAAAGTCAAAATCTATGAGCTCAAGATTTTTGTTTCCTATTCTGATGTTTTATGTGAAGGTTAATTGAAGCCCCTGGCCTGTATTTTCAGGACTTTATCCGCTGGAATATGTTCACATGATTAGTTAGTATCATTAGTGTTAGGATTGGTCTTTAAGAAACGTCTTGTCAAAAGAAAGAGAATGAGCTGCCTAGTTAGTTAGTTAGTAAACAATGAAATGAATGCTACACATGTACTATATTCAAATAAAACACTATTCCATTAAAAGTAAACGCTGCTCAGAGATCGAGCTGACTTGCTGGAGATTTGTGCTGTTAAAGTGCTTCTTCTTACCTGAAATAATACCTAAAATCATGGGATTTCATGGCCAGCTGTACCTTAAAAGATTTTAATCTCGGTTGACTCAGATTCCTAAGTTCCTACGATGCTGTTGCTGAATGTAACTTATGTAGGTGTTAAGACAGACAGAAAAATGTTTTCAAAAGTAAATTCAAAATTACTGAAAATTATTTCACTTGTTCCAAACCCATTGCTGTTCATGGTTACCGTGGTTTCCATGTTCGTCTCTCACCTGGCTGAAAGTGCTGCGTATCCCTCTATGTCTGTCTCCAAGGTAGATATACACAGCACCTCTGTTGTCATCCTCAAGCGGAGCTCCGACAGCAACGTCTCGGAGTCCATCTCCATTCAGGTCTGCAAGGCTGGATATGGTGGTGCCAAATCTACCCATGGATGGTCCCGTCACAATCAGTTCACTTTTCAGTTGCAGCTGTAAGAAAAGAGGAGATTAGTTCATTGATCTTGATCATAAAGCATTGAGCGTCACGCTGTAATCTCACAAAGTGGCGGCTCACCTCATCAGTCAGACTGTAGATGTAGATCTGACCTTCTTTCTTCTCCTGAGGCTGGTAAAACGTTGGCGCTCCCACCAGCAGGAAATCAGTGTCACCGTCTGAGTCAATATCCACCGAACACAGCTCGGCGCCGAAGTAGGAACCGATCTGACAAGTTAGTTATATCATTAGTTCAGTTTTAATTTAGTTATAGGTTTATATCATTTAAGGATATCAAAAAAATGTGACTCAAAAATGATCAATGCAGGGAAAATGCTTCATGTACACAGAACACAACATTACTGCACAGAAAATATGATTTCACAAAATAAAATAATCATGCTGACAAAAACAAGAATCCCTAAAAACATTTCCAGAAACTGACATGTACGCCTGCAAAGTAAGTTTAATCCTTTACAGTGCTTTGAACAAGTTTTCTTTTCAAACCGTTTTTATTAGATCAAACAAGGTGCCAGTGTAAGGAAGTTCTTTGGTTTGCTCTGTGTAGCCACAGACTTTATTTGCATTTGCACAAGTCTGGAAAGTTGTAAACATTGAACGCTATCATCATTTTTAGACTCAGACTACTGGTGCAGCTGATGATGCACTTCATACTTCTTCCACTCCCATCTTTTCAATCCCTGTACGACATCACTACTGCAACTTGGTGACTTCTGACTTCTCTCTCACTGTTCCAAAAAATAGTAATGTCAAAGTATATTACTGTAATTTTTTAGTTTTGTACTGTCTTCCTAGGATATCATTCAATTTACATAAGCAGACTGTGATCTTACATGTCAAAGGTAAAACAACATAACATCACTGTAAATATAGTAAAACACAATTTACTTGTTTTTTAAATATATTTTTTTGTACATATGCATATTTAGATCGTAAAAATACATCCAGAAACAGCTAGTTCTCTCCCATCATGCCTTGGGACATGTGCTGCTATTTAGATGTTCTTGTTTTATTGTTTATGGTTAGTTACTTTTAACTGTTATCTTGAATGTTGTGTTTGCGCCGTGGTGCAGAGTCACTGACAGTTGTTGTTTTGTAGCGGGAGTGACTTCTGTTCTGCTGTTGTTGAACCTTGAGGCACAAAGAGCTCCCCCTAACGGCTTGGGGTTGAATAACAAGCTCAATCTCTCTCTTTGAGCCTCTTAGTTAAGATTTCTTTGCATGCCACAATGTAAATAACTTCACGGCCATGCTGTGCTAATTATATATTTTTTGAAATAAATATAGAGGTAGGAATTGCAATTAATATAAATCTCAAAGTATTCACAACATTCCTGAACAGAAATAGGCCTCTGCACCTGGGATGAGGGTGTGGCCATGAAAACAATGTGATATGCCATTGGATGTTGGGACACATAATAACATGACGCTAAGCATCGGCCAATGAATGTGAACTAGCAACAACAAGGTCGCGGGTATGGCTGCGACCGTAGGAAAGAATCGTGCATTTTACAGTTTTGTTCTGTTCTTCTAGAATATCATTAAAGTTACGTAAATAGACTTTGACTTCACATTTCAAATGTAAATTAACGTCAAATCACTGTAATGTAATGAAACATAATTGTCATGATCATTAAATGTATCTGTCTGTACATATGCATATTTAGATTGTTAAAATACATTCACAAATGTATCATGATTCCACAAATATCTGTCCGCTATTTGAAAGATTGAACTGTTGAATTCAAATGTAAAGCTATGGTAAAGTATATAACATGATCCCTATAAGATTCTGTTACATCACATAAGTATTATTATCATTGCTAGTTAGGGCGATCGTGGCTCAAGAGTTGGCCGTTCGCCTTGTATTCAGAAGGTTGCCGGTTTGAGCCGTGGCTCAAACACTCTCGGTCGTTGTGTCCGTGGTCAAGACACTTCACCTACCGCCTACTGGCGATGGCCAGAGGGGCCGATGGTGCGATATGGCAGCCTCGCCTCTGTCAGTCTGTCCCAGAGCATGCAATCCATTATTAGTTAAACCAACTGTTAACTGTATATTTCTGGACATTTACGTATTATGATTCATATTGCCACATTCATTGACCTTGTTTATCGGTAATTTCATTGTTTGATCACGTTACAATGTTCCTAATTTGATGTCTAAAAGCACTTGGAAAAGGCAGAATCCCATGTAACATTAGCGCAACAAACTCTATTTTCACTACTGAAAATTACCGTATTTTTATGGGACAGTTATTTTCTGTTATTTTACGGTCGTATTTTGGCGCCCCAGCCGCCGGAATATTACTGTTTTTTGGGGATGTTTTCTTTTTCTATTTATAGATGATTTCACTGTTTAATGACATTAACATGTTCCTAATTTAATGTTTAGCGGCACTTGAAAGAGGCGAGATCCCATGTCAAATTAGCGCAACTACTTGTATTTTCATTACTGGAAATAACCGTATTTTTATGCGGGAGTTATTTTCTGTAATTATACGGTCGTATTTTGGCGCCCCAGCTGCCGGAATATCACCGTTTTTTCAAGACGCTTTTTCTAACAGTGTTCCTTTAGCTTGTGTTTTGTCATGTTTGACATTTGTGGTTTATCTCTATGCTCTTATTTTCTGTCTTATTTTATCTCAACCAGTCTGCTACAGATTTGTTCCTGTTATTAGAGTTCAATCAAGTGTTTGATCATGCTGATCGTCTGATTGTTGTGGTTCTCCAATATTTCACTGTTTTTACTTTATAATATAGAGCATCTTTCTATAATTGTTAATGTGAATCACTGATCTACACTTAGAAGTGATTTAAAATAGAAATAACAGTGGATTTGATCAAGAATATTAGCATTTGTTTCAAGGCAAAACTACATTCAGGTATCAACAATGACAAACTGAGCCATATGAAGAATAAAATTACCATATAAGCTACCGACCTGGTCTCCAGTTATTCTTTGTTCTGTGGTCCAGTTGTTGCTGTTTTGTTTGAAAAGTACGACCTGTCCTGTGTGCTGAAACCGGGGTGCACCCGTGAAATACAAAGAAACACCAGCCCTCTGTCCAACAGAGACAGAATATCCTGCAAGAGCCAAATATAACATGCAACATGTTTTTATTTGAAAACCAAATGTGTTTATTTGTTGGACTTGGAAGACATAAAAAAATAATTTAGACTGGAACCTTCCAAAGTTCATTTGTTCAAGTGTTGAGCTAAATAACAAAATCTTATTTTAAAGAAAGAAACATCAGATAATGTGTAAATAAAGTTTACCCATGTAGGAGTCCATCTCCATTTCTTGATCCTGAATTTGTTTTTCCTTTTCATCTCGACGTTCTTGGAGAGAACCACGCCAGCTGTTTGTTCCCACTGAACCCAGAATCAGTGTATCCTATAAACAGGAATGTGCAGGTGTAAGGAGTACAGACATCACAGGTATGGTTAGAAAAGGAAGCGGAAGATCAACTGTGTCATCTGACCTGCTGCAGCTGGACTCATTTTTCCAGTTTTTCAGCAGCAGAAATTAAGTTGTAAGAATGAATGTGAAGCTGAAGTTAGCATGTTGATAATCAGTGACTAAGCCTTTCAACAATTCAGCTTCAGTTCATGTTGTGTGGTTTCTAAACCTTTACTCTGATCTTCAGATGAGTTTAAGGTGCTCAGATAAATTTTGCTCACCTTGTTGAAAACAGCGCTGAATCCACTCTGAGACATTTCATCAGTCAGGTTTCCTGCTCGAGCCACTTTGGAACCTAAATATGGATCATCAGGGAGTACATGTTACAGCAGCACATGTGGAAGATGACATAAACTTTTGATTTGGGGAATGAAATTAGACGCCACCTTCCACAACAAAGATCCTTTTCTGAAAATTCTCCAGTACTCCTGTGAGTCCATCATAATTCTCTATTTTGAAGGCATTTTTGTCTTTTGGTTCTGAAGCGATGGCCCTGAATTTATCCAGCTTTGCATCCTTGATCTGAAACCAGAACACAGCTTTAAAACATGAAAGTCTGACATCAGCATAAGAAAAAGATCAGTTCTACACAAAATTAGACACAAATTACTTGTTCTGACCCACAACAGGAAAAACTAAATATATTAAAAGGAGCCATTAAACAAAAGAAACCACATGTGACAAAAAAAAGGAGACATGATATATGACATTACCCCAATAACAAGACGAATTATATTTTTCTCATCATATTTTTTAATTATCCCTTTTTTGTCTGTGTCAGAGGGATCTCCGTCTGTGATTAGAATCAGAACTTTAGTTGCATCAGGAGAGGCGCCTGTAGCATTGTTGTCAAAGATTTGATCACTGAAACAAAAGTAAAAACAGCTTTTGTTACACTCAGAATAAACCAAGCTGTGAACATGAACGCATTAACACTAAATCAACAAACTTAAGATGCAAATAATGTCACAGTTGAGCTTTTTTTCTTTTATTGTAACTGAACTTACAAAATAAATTCGAGGGCTCTGTGTGTGTTGGTGAGACTTTTTAAATGCTTTTCTCTCATAAGTATATCGATAGCACGTTTGGCTTCATAGTCGTTGAAGTCAAACACTTTGTGGACTGTTGAAGAGAACTGAACTGCTGCGAACTGAAAAACCAACATAAAGTATTTAGATATGACACTAAACAGTATATCTTATATATATCTTAACTAATAAAAGCTGAGAATGCTTAAATGTTGCAGTAGTTCAGTGACCTTGATCGATGTGTTCTTCAGGCTGTTCATTATCTCCACAATAAAATCTTTATTCTTGTTGAATTCTGCTTCAGTCATACTTGCTGATCCATCGAACAGAAAGACGAGGTCCACTGTCTTTTTGGTGCATTCTGGGGAAATATTAAAATAAAAATATGTCTGTATCTCAGTAACATAAAATTAAAAAAAAAAACCAATTCAGTCATGACATGAACATGGAGGACCGCTTTTTCAAATCATACTTTACTTTGATATGCGGGTTTGAAAGAGGAGATTTTCTGGAGATGATCAGAGAGCTCATAACAAATACTGTTCAGATAGGAGTTCTCATTGCATTCATGCACCAAACCTGGACTGCAAACCTAAATCAGAGCATAAAAGTTAAACAAAGCTCTGCATATTAATTTGTTTTGCTCACAGTGAGGAGAGAGAGTGATTTACTCACAGTGAATCTGGAGCCGGAGGAATCAGCAGCGATCGACAAGCCAAGATGTTTGACTGCTGTTGTGTTTGACTGCAGGTCCTCTGCAACTGAAGCATTTAATTATAAAACTCACAAACTTTTACAGTAATCTATTTCTATATTTTAATGGAGTTATAAATTATGTAATATTCAGTTGATACCAGTAGGGTTGAACCACTTGTTTTGGTCAGGTTGGTAAATTCCTCCAGATCCATTTAGCCTGAGAGGTGCAGTGACGACTATCCTGTGGAAAATGATAACACTAATTAATTAATATATTCAGACACTCAAGCTAAGACAAGGTCACTGTAAGATCCCCCAACAGCTGCTAAAAAGCAACCAACTGAAACACAGGGGTGTGAAACATGGAGCCCAAGGGTCACAACGGCCCTCTGGATGACTTCACGAAGCATAAAATTTCAACTTTTTAAAAGAAAAAATCATTACAGGAAACGTTCAAAGTCCTGGCAGATCTATACAAATTGTTTGAATAATAGAAAAGAAATTTTGTAGTTTTGTTGTGCATTTACTTTTCCAGATCACTTGGATCAAACTGGGTTCTATGTGTCCCATGAATTAAATGAGTGTGACACCATAGCTTTGATTTTCAGTTAACGCCGTAAACTTTAATATTTTGATGGCATGCTATTGTATTATTGTGCTCCTTAAGCCAACTTAAACATTTTCAGTTAATATGACTGTTTTCAGTAAAATGAAAGCAGCTACAAGTGTTCCTTTTTTTTTTTTTAAATTTAACCCTCCAGCTGCTGATTTTTAAATGCAATAATTAGTCAATAATCTTGTCTTGAATGAAGCTGCTGGTGAGTGAACACACACTTTGAAAGAGCATCAGCATGACTGAAATTCACCTGAAAGACTTTTGTTAACAAGTAGAGCATCACTCTGAGCACTTCTAGCAGTGATACCACAGCCATGGTAAATAACCAGCTGCTCTTTGTGTCACGGCTCTGCTTTTCTAAAATGACGGTAAATAAAACACAGAAATGTCCCAGAAACTGAAGTATTTATAAGAAACTTTTCATTTCTCTAATTACTCTGAACATTTGGGTTTGAAATGCAGCAACAGAGTTTTAAATAAAAAAAGATGCATTTTCTGTTTTAGGCAGCGTGTTAGATTAGTCACAGCAGTATTCAAAGCTCGAGTTGAAACCACAACCCATCACAGGAGCGGCTTACGAATGCTAAACTGGAATCATCTCACATATTCATTTTAATTTCAGCAAACGTACCTTTTGTTACCATCACCAGACTTGTACTGTAGCACCTTGTATCCATAGAAATCACCTGGTTCGCCCTCGTGTTTCTTAGGCTCTGTCATTTTGATGTTAAAAGCCAAACAGGCTGGGATGGTTGAAGCTGAGAAAAGGAGAAAAATATGATCATAAGTTCTACCAACTTTAATTACATCTGGAAACAGGTCACTGGTACTACCAAAATATCTGAATTTAAGAGAAATACAAATAACTGAAGCTTTAATATTATATATTAAACATCAGAGACAAATCCTGAAGTTGCACTAAGTTTGGGTGAAGTATAGTTCGTCCCAAAAAAACTACCCAACAGCATGTGCTCGTTTGTAGGTTAGAGATCAGAGAGTCAGCTTTATGTCCTTTTTATCCATTTAAGTTTTTTTCACTTTAGTGACAATTGAGGGAGAGAGAGCAGGATATAATCATGTAGTATGAATCTAGCTGGAAAAGAAGTGAATGCATGGGTATTATTGCGTACTTCACTATCTGAATGTGTTTCTGGGCCCTAATTGGGAACATAAGTTTCACAAAATGATTGAAGAATAACGACTCATCAGGAAAGTATTAAGGCTGGGATCAAGGAAGATGAGGGAGGTTAGAAGCAGACTCATGTGTGCAGTTTAGAGGAGTCACTTCCTGCTGGCCATTTAAACAGTTTCTGTCAGAGGGAGAAGTATAAAAATATAAAAGGACAGAAATTCTAGGTCGGAAAAATGAAGCCAAGGTGACACTTTTTAATAATGGCCACTGGTGAGAAGACAGTAAACACTATCTTAATAGGTTTACAAGCTCATTAGTTCCTTTTGGGTTATATAGAATAAAATATGTGGTCAATTCCAAAAGTCCAAAAGAAGAAGAACAAGGGTGAGTTCACTGCTGCACTTTCACAGTCACACCCACCCGGTCTCTCCCTTTCTGGTAACATCCAGTTTTAAAACACGAACAATTTGAAAAACGCCCTGCTGGAGGCTTCATCATCAACATCACAGCTGACACGCAGAGAAAATGTCTGCCAAGCACTGGTGAATTAAGTGCAGTCGCCCTTCTTATCCTGCTTCTTATCTTATCCACAAAATAGTCACTTCTATTTTTGGCACTGGTACCAGGGTTGTTTTTTTTTTTTTAATTAAAAATGTTGGGAACCAGTTTCAAAATGAGCACAGGCACTGCATGGAGAAGAGTTAGTACTTATAAGACAGTTCAGAAGGAGGATGAGAGATACCATCTTTGTCATTTCACACAAGCTCCTCCCTTGTCAAAACCTGGCATTTACCCACAATGCAACTCAAACCACAAGAACTTTGACAGGAAACTGATGTGAAACAGGTGAAATTAAGATGTTTGATGAGCTCACTTCTTTTAAACTCCACTTAATTACATTAGAAGTCTGCAGACGTAAGAGATGATAGTGACACACTTCAGGCAATTTATATTTTGCACAGCTCACCATGGCAACATTAAAGACTTTATACACTTCATGGGCTTCCCCGTTTGAGATCACAGCAGAAAAAAACCTCATTCAGCTTTCTGCCACCGTTGTTAACCTTATTTCAAATCTTGGAGTGAAACCGTCATTCAGGTGCTCGACTGTGCAGATGTGTGTCAGTGCAAGAGGAGACAGGATGTGCTGCTTAGCAAATACAGGCAGAGGCAAATGTAAAAGAAATAATAAGAACTTTGACAAGCTGCAAAAATACGCCCAGTCAACTGGGAAACCCATTCACAACTTTGACCACATTCAGCAACACAAGATAAAAATAGTTGTATAACTGAGGCAAAATTAGAAGCGTAGCACATCAGTGTCACGAGTAGGGGTAGGCTTTTGCAGAAAACTGGTTCCCAGTAGTCCCATTCCTTGGACTTGTTAGTCTGCCTGCCTGTGGTCCCGCTTATCGGCAGCTGATTTCACTTCAACTGTCAGAGGAAAAAAATAGTGATGCTGTCTAGAATGTGGATATGAGCATCTATATTATTTTTATTGCACAATTGGATGAGATAAATGGTAATGTGGAAAACTGTGTCCAGGACAGATCCAACCGCATTATGCTGCTAACACAAGAAAAGACAGCATGCTAATGCTGAGCTAGCCAAGACCCCAGAGTGACAGCTGGGGTCTTTCACTCTGGGGTCAGACAGCCAGACCCTGAACTTCAACAGGTAACAAGCAGCTGAGCAGTCAGGCTGCAGCCTCCTCCCTTTCTACCTGTTCATGTTTCTAATGCAGAATCACCATGGTGATTCTTTTGTGCTAGTTTTCATGTTTTCTTTCTGTGGTTAGCTTTGTTCTACTAACAGAAAGATATTAGAAATGTGTGTCGTCATTAGCGATTTGTGTTGGTGTGTGTGGCTGTAGCTTCAAGTTTATATTGTTAAATAGTGATAATGAGACAGTGTTTCAGATATTTTACAGAGTAACATGAAAGTAAAGTAACGAGTAGCACAGCGAATTACTTTTTCCTGGGAGTAATCAAGTAATATGTTGCATTACTTTGATAAAAAGTATTCTGTGTAATAATTCATTTTATGAGTAATGACTCCAACACTGATCACAACAAAGATGGGAACTACCTCAACAAACATGCACGAACATTTGAACCACAGCATGAATGCATGACAGTAACTTCTTTATTGCTGCTTAGCAACTCTCAAAACTGAGCCAATGAGAACCCAGGGACAATCAATGAGTCATATTGATAATGGAATCCAGATCACTAATTTCTTATCAATTTCCTTCCCTAGTCACAAGTTTTATTTTCTTGTCTATTTGTTCATTTCTGTAGATGAGTAGCAAATTAATTAACCATGAAACATGAAAATTATTTACATGAACTCAAAGATGCAGAAAGTAAGGTTAGTGTAGTAAATAAAACCAAATGTTGAGCTGAAATAGATATTACAAGTATAGAAAGTAGAAAAACAAGCTAACTGAAGCAACATTGTGTAACTACTTAAAATAAGATTAAAAAAAGTGCACAGGAAATGTGTCTAGTTTTGTTTTCGTCAGTTTTCAAATGTGTCAAAAGACGAGATAATAGTGTCAGAAAACTGATGGGGGGTTAAACTGAGTGTGAATCTTCACAACGTGCTCTTTGCAAGGTAGGGCCTACCCAGAGCTGCATTTTTTTTTCTTTTTGCTCCACCGCTTTAATTTTGTGATTTCATGTCACTGTATTATTACGGGACTGAGTCGTAGTCGTCTATAAAGAAAAGCATAATAATTCACTAAATTTCTGGCTAATTTTCACTTGGTTTTCTTTCATATTTATGTCCTATTGGCAGCTCTCCTTGCCACAATTCTTATGACACTTCCACAATGGTTTCACTTGAACTGAAAGTTTCATTTATAGTCTAAAGTTTTCAGTTGCAGCTTAACTTAACTGCACCCAAGTGTTCTGAAAATCAATTAAGTCGGATGAAAAACAGGAAATATTACAGGAAATACTTGTTTCTTTATTAGTGCGCCCAAACATGTCAAAACAAAAAGCATGAGAAAGAATTTCAGGTTTACAGGGTGCCGTGCTGAAGTCTGTCTCAGCTGCGGGATACACCCAGATCTGTCGCAGGGCTCAAACTAAACATTTTTAAACCACACTAACTAGAATGAAATGAGGAAACACATCTGGAAACTAACAAAACTGAAGTGAAATTAATAATAATATAAAAAATGAAAGAGGAATTAAATAAAGTCCCAAACTGTGAGGACTCATTTAAAAAATATATATTTTTGCACCTTTCAGCTCCTTGTTTTGGCTTTGAAGACACAGAACCTTGAACAGCTGTACACAGCTGGATCTGCTCAGCACCAAGCAGCAGTAAAACGGTGAACATAATGTAGCATATGCAGCTGAAGGGTCTTTGAACAGTTCGTCAATGTAACATTAAAACACGTGCAGCCCCTCAGCGCTCATGCACTGAATCTGCTGTATTCAGCCCTCTGGCTGGGCGGATGGTTTGGATGAGCTTTTCAACAGCTCACCACAACTGAAGCAAACATAACTCAACCAATGAAACCGGAAACTCAATTAAAGCTTTATTGTTAAGTTGTAAATCCACATGAAGCTGCATAAAGAATTCAAAGTGTGTCTAGCATGCTCCTGTTCTAAACACTCTTCCTGTGAGGATTTCCTGATTTTTTTTCAGTTTTTTCAACACCAGAACATTTTTCTTTCATCAAAATGAAAATTTAGACTTCTAAAAATACTTTAATAAAAATATACAAAGTAGCCATGCCTGTCCGCAGATGAACTCTATTGCAGAAATGACAATAAATTCAATCATTTTGAAACTTACCAACAATCACCACGAAGGTGAGGAAATAGACGTGCTGTCGCCAGTGCATCTTTCAAGTCTAACACTGCTGCTAAAGTTTCTTGAAGCATGTGCCTGTGCAATACTTCCTGTGAAGGGCGTTTCCGTAACAGGTGGTAGAGACAAATTTCTCACGACAGTGCGCTCAACAAAATGTTTATCTTCGCTTCTTGCTTCCTCTTTTTCCTTAAATCCTTCACTTTTCACTTCTTTAAAAAGAAATGTGAGAATTTTATTGAAGGGAAAAAAGATGGAAAAAAGTAGAAATAGCTCTTGATTGATGAGCCAGGACCCCAGACCCCTCATAAATTAGATTTAAATGTTTTCACAAGAGCTCCAGCCGAGTCTTTTGAACAGAACAGCTACATACGGTTTGCGGTTATTCAGTCTACTGAGTCAACAAAAGAAACTAAACAGAATAGGAGTCAGCACAGTGATTTCCTTCAAGGACTTCTTAACATTTTTATTTTATTGGATTTCTGCTTTTTGTTTTTCAGGTTTAATTTTGTTTTTGTTTTTTTTAAATATAGTAAATGAAGTGTGTGAAAGCTTTCCACGTCCACACAGTCATTGTTGTTTGCAGCTAAAGCACCATAAATGCATAAGAAGAAGGTTTTAAAATCGTGGTGGGTGGTGTTTAGATAAAAATGAGGAACTTGTGAAAAACTTGTAAGAACAGCCTGCTGTTCTCTTTGAAACTTGAAAGTAAAAGCTGCATAAACTGCTCCATAGTATAAAATATTCGTTTACAAGTAAGCTTTCAGGTTGTTTTTAATATATATAAAAGTACTAGCAGGGAAACATAAATTGTTCTCATCATATGGAGTTTGAGTCATGAGGGGCGATCTGGCTGAGAAACAGGGACACGCTCGTGTGGTGCAGGCTTGTCAGTCACAAAGCTGACCCGCCCTTAGAGCTTACTTTGAATTACCGCTGTTCTGACACAGCAGAGACTTTGAATAAAAAAATTAACTCCATCCTGTATAGAATAAAATTTTAAACACTTTAAACTGATGACTTTACAGGGGTCACAGATTATAAATAAAGAGGGTTTATTTTCCAACATGCATCTCTAATAATAAAGATTCTTTTTTTTAAAATAGAGGAGTGGCCGCCAGCTACAAGCTTGAAATTTAACTGGTCCTTCTGAGCGCATCTTTGTAAATATAATCATATGATATTAAGTATTATAATAACATCCAAACGCTCTTGTGCTAATGAGATGCAAAACAAACTTGTCTCTCGGTGGTCTGGTCTACTGCCTGGCATTTAGGAGACTTTTGTCTTTACTTCTACCACTCAGCACTATTAAGCAAGGAGATGCCATCTTGCTGCTTCTTTACTTCAGATTCATGTGTTTTGCAGCAGTCGCTGTGTCGGCGTTGCCAAATCTTCTGTCTGTCCACAAATAAAATCACTAAAACTATAAAGAGAATCGAACCGATAAGTGATTTCATTCATGGAACCTGAATCGCTAAATTCTTATCAACTCCCATCCCTTTTTTTTTTTTTTTTTTTTTTTTTTTTAAATTTTCCACCATTCTCAAACCGTTTCATCCATCTTTATCCTGCAGTCACGACGCAGTTTCTTCTGTTTCTACTGTTAGGGATATAATATTCTGGACTTTAACAAAGTTCTGTTGCTCTTTGGTTCTCTGAGAAATTTGGGGTAATGAATATTACCTCCCTACCCAACGCCACCTCCAACGCTTACCTCCCCTCTGATGTGGACATCGGGTCAGTTGGAGGCGCAGTCGAAGATTGCAGCGGTCACAGATCAGATGTACACACTGGAACACTTTCCCATGTTGCTTGTCTGTGTTTATTGTGTTATGGTGTGTTGACATCTGTGCATTCCTGTATTATCCTTTTGTGTTACATATTTCGATGTTTTTTTCCTCGCTACCTGGCCTGACCTGTCTCCCCAATGTGATGTTTGTATTGTATGTACGGTCGGCAAGGTCTGTCATCTCGGTTGTGGGCTAAAGACTTGCAACTGACAAATAAAGGCCATCTCATCTCATCATCTCTCATCATAACAGTTAGGCTGTAATGTTTCCTGTATTGCATTAGCATTAAAAAAAAATCAGACGTATCGTATTTGAGATCTGAAAGACTTTTCCTTTGACCTACAACTCTGTGCAGAGTGCAACATTATTTTTTACTCATCGCTGATCCTTATCACAGAGAAATAAAGAGTAAGCAAACATGCCTCAGCAGCCGACGACTTTAAATGCAGTCTTTCTTGGAAAGTATTAATGTGTTAACACAATAATCACATTTGCCACAGTCTGGCATTTTATTAGAAATCTTTTATTGGTGATTTTTTTAATCAATCAATTTGCGGTTGATTAAACATCCTGTTTAATCGACCATCAGGCTTTTGAACCTTGAGTGAAAAGTCCACCACTGGGCAGCCCTGCGTTATGCAGCCCAGAGAAACGACGTCCACATGTGAGGAGAGATACAGAGCTACGTTTTCTGGGGTGACTCCTCCACTGGCTTCTATCAGAAGAGCAGGGAACTCCTCCTTCAGTGCCTGAGCTGTGACTCGGAGCTCCTGCAGGTGAAAGAGGAGAGGTGTAACCATGGAACAAAAACAACAATCAGCCTGGGTTCGTGTTTCTATAATATTCGCCACCTGAGGTTGAAAGTTGTCCAGCATGACGACGTCTGCTCCCGCTCTGGCTGCCTCCCTGCCCTCCTCTGCTGAACGACACTCCACCTCAATCTTACTGCTGAAGCCGCACACCGAGCGGGCAGCTTTCACCGCCTGGGGAGCAAACACGGTTGTGCGTTTGTGTTTGTCTGCTTTTTAGTGAGCACAGCTGACCTGATGACAGCTGTGAGGCCTGAGCTACAGAATCTAGATACAGGAAAGTAAAACAGACAATCTTCCTCTTTGCTTTCCTGTGCAAACAGGATGACTGCTTTCGGTAATCTCATGACCTCTTATCAATCCCAGTGTTTTAAAATAAAATAATTTCAGAACTTTTGTTAAACTATGTTAAAAAATTATGTTAAATCCCATAAAAAGTACACAGAATTTTACATAGATTAATCTAAAAATTCCGTTCAGTAATATTTTTCTGCCTGGACGTAGCATCCTCTCAGATATAACCTTAGAAACAAAATGCAAACACAGGTATACAGACTGATACTAGTCGCTGCTTCCGTCATCTTTCCTCAGTCTTGTGTTCCTGTTATTACTCACACTTCTTGTGATGGATTCTTGTTTTGCTTCCTCTTTCAGGGTTTATTTATTGTTGAATTTCGGTAACAGCAAAAAAATAAATAAAAAAAATCAAACCTTCCTTTTCACGTATTTTTTGCCTGCTTCAGTCCCCTCTCTGCCAACACATGACAGACGTCATCAAAAACAAAGGAAAACATATCTACATGTAATCCTGTTTCTGTTTGCATGTTGCACTGAGTTTTTATGGCCCCTTGACTGTCAAAACCGTTACCTCAAGCTTTTGGTTTTGAATGTCTGAGGTTTGTTGTTGATATAAGGTTCCCTGAGGTGACTGTAAATTTACAAAACAAATCGATGGGGTGTTTTTGCCTTTACTGTATACTTACAGTGAATCCAAATATTTCATTTGAAACAGTGCAGTAGTACTGAAAATGGCATTGGAAGTAGTATTGAAAATATTGATTTTCAAAACCTTTTTAAAAACACAGGAGTAGGTTTTGGATGGATCCATTCTTTCTAAAGCTGGCAGGAGCAGGAACTCTGGTCGCAAAAATAAATCAGACTGTATAGAAGTCTATTAAGAAATAATCATTTTATCACCTCAGTTAATACTTTCCTGGTTTTATGGTCTGAAACTGAAAACATGATTTTTTTATTTTCTTATTTTTGTCAATTTTATAAGTAAATAGAGTAAAATAAAGATAATCCCTAACAAACTCGAATCTTTAGGTCCCACAAACCACTGGGTGATATCATGGTGGCTCCATCTATCTTTTATATACAGTCTATAGACATTTCATGAAGCCCTGCTGTCTCTTGTTGAAGGTTTTTCAGGCTTTAGAATCAGGTCTTAAAAATTCAGGATCCAACATTATCAAAGACATTACTTTCAGTTTGCTGAACTTTATGCTGGAGTTTAGATTACTTAACTTTTATGTACTGATCTTTGGTGCCCACCTCTGAGATACTTCCTGATGCCCACACATGATTGTCCTTTAACATCACCATCCCACTCAAATCCTGTCTGTGCATGGACACGCCGCCAACCAACATGGCATACTTCTCCACCAGACGAAAGCCCGGAGTAGTCTTGCGCGTGCCAGCCACCTCCCCGTGCCAGCCGTGTGCCTTTGCAATAGCCTGGAGCTGAGAGCAGCGGGTGGCAATGCCCGATGCCCGAGCCAGGCAGTTAAGTGCCGGTCGTTCCCCGAGGAGGAGGGAGTTTGCCGGGCCCCTCACCACAGCCGTCAGGGTGACAGCATCTTCACCTGTGGATAAAAGCAGGTAATATAAAAACGGATCTGAATAAAAGTCTATAATTTACTTTGAGAGTAATTTACAAGAAGAAAACTGAATTTTCATTTTATGGAAAAAAACTTTTTTTTTATCCGTTCCCTGTTGAGTGGTTGATGTCATTTCCTGTTTTTATACTTTCAGCAGATATGTTGTTATGCTCTTAACCTTCTTTTACTGTTGTGTTTTGCCTTTTGGCTCCATTGTTGTTTTCCTACCAAAGATAGTTCTATAGTTACAGAAATATTTTGGAATTTTGCTTCCTGAAAAACAAAAAAAGAAGTAAATCTCTTCAGGTATACTGTATGCCCACTTTTTAGTGTGTCTGTGATACAGCTCTACTCCGACATTTTTTACAGTGTTGTATGTTGGAGTAGCAGTTTATCGGCAGCTGAGAGGAAGAGGATGGGTAAACTCATCAGGAAGGCCAGCTCTGTTCTGGGATGCACCCTGGATCCAGTGCAGGTGGTGGGAGACAGAAGGACTCTGGCCAAAATAACATCTCTGATGGACAGAGTCTCCCACCCCATGGATCTAAATGTTGCTGAACTGCAGAGCTCCTTCAGTGACAAACTGCTGCATCCTCGATGCATGAAGGAGCGCTTCCGCAGGTCCTTCCTCCCTGCAGCTGTCAGACTGTACAATCAAAACTGCTCCCAACAAACATAGATGTTTACATCAGTGCTGTAACTTGCACTATTTTATCAACCGAACAACTAGTACTGTTATAACTTGCACATTACTTTTCTCAGTTTATATATACACTAACTTACTGGAAGTTACATGTCTACTTTTCAATGCACAGCTACAATACACAATCTGTACTTTTCTAATTATTCTAAATATTCTTAACTATTTAAACATCTTTCAGTATCCTGCTCTGAACTCTACAACCTGGGTTTGCCACTTATCTGTACTTTAATTTTAATAACTGTACAGTACTCTGCTTTGGTAACTATTTTCCATGATGGAAATATGTAAAAAATGTGTGTGTTTCTGTTCTGTGTCCTGTTCTGTGTGTATGTATGGTTTTTTTGCTGCTGTTACAACCAAATTTCCTCTTGTGAGACAATTAAAGTTCTATTCTATTCTATTCTATTCTATTAGGTTAAATTATTTTCTGTTATATATTTACTGTTGTTGTTCATATTAAACATGGCCAAACTTTCAGATGATGAGTATGTCAGAGTATGCACAATTAATCTCTGTGAGCTGAAGGCTGGTGACTGTTCACTCAGCCTTAGTTATCTTTTTTAACTCTTGGTTCTTTTTGATGTCAAAGAGAGTAATGATCTAATATCACTGTTTCAATCAAACGGCTGGAGATGAGCACAGAAACATTACCCGCCTGCTGTTCAAACTTTCTGTTTAAACATCAGCCAATCAGAGGAAACTTGTCTATGGGTTAAATAGCTTGTTTCAGACAGAGGATCAGCTGAGAGGTCACACCAAGACCCAGTGTAAGATAAATAAGGATTATTTTGAACTGTGAATCATGCAAACATATTCTGGTGTCCAGTAAAAAAAATTATATGGAGATATATGGAGCTGGGAATGAGCAGAAAAAGAACCCTCCAAAAAACTCAAACATGCTCGATAGTGCTGAATTTTTCACACCCACCCATGGCGGTAAATATTCATGTCTTCCACACCTACGTCAACTTTAAGTTTCCTGGGACTTTCTCATTATCAGGGTTTGGGGTTTTTTCTCCCTCAGATCTTTAGCCATTGAATCATCAGAGCTTCAGGGGCCAGAAAGTCTCTAAAAGTAACAAGTGGGGCAATAGAGACGGCAGCAAGTTAGCTTTATGTGGTTTCACACCTTTTCTGTTAGATGTTAAACTGGCTTCTGAAGGCCCATAGAATACATGATAGATTTCCATTTATTATCTGCTATGTGACTCATGCGTTGTTCTTTGCTACTGCAAAGGTCACAAACACAAATTCACAGAAGTTTTCTAGTATTTTACTGCTATGGAAGGAACTATGCAATGCCTACCGATCTCAGCTCCTTCCTGGTAAATCCAGTCCACTGTGCAGCCCACTTCAGTGAACACTGCTGTGAAGAAGGGACACCCAGCTAGGATGCTGTGTGGAGTTTTACACAGCAACCTTGCTTCCACTTCCCGTGAGCCCACACACACTCCTGCAGGATCAAAGTTTGGTGTGTCCTCTGCCAGCCATGCCCGTGCCAGCCGGGTCAGGGTGTGGTGTGGGACCGAGCGCACAGCCAGGTGTTCGCATGGTGGAGACATACTATAAATGAGGAAAAAAGAAAGTGATGAGAAACTTTAGTTACTGGGAATGTTGACATGAAAATGAGAAATGAAAGCTGATCATAAGTCAAAAAGTCAAATATGCTTTATTGTCCTTTAACGACAATATAAATTAATGATATGAGTCAATTCTGAGCATGTAGACAATCTAAATCTTGTTCATTTTTCTTTCTAGTAAAGAATGGTAGTGAAGGAATTATAGAAAATCACAAATAGTGGATATTAAGCTTTATATTGCCATCAAAAACACTCAGAAAGAGAATAGTGCCTGAGAAAACCTTAAGGAACAAAGAAATCTAGTGGCACATATTTTCATCCACATGCAAAACTGAAGATTAATGACTGACACTGTGTGTATGTACACAGGGATACATTTTCATAAACGTCATTTCCATCTTATTTGTAAAGCTGTGTGAACAGCTTTACAAATAAGACAAACTCAGCCACAATGGCTGAGTTTTTATCTCAGCCATTGTGGACTTCTGCCTTCTTTCATTTGCACAGAAAAAAATCAGGAATCAGGTGATGCTTAAACAAACAAGCAAATATTATTTGTTATTTCTGCCCTGAAACTCCAAAGTGAGAGTTTCACTGTGGAGAGATTGTATTTGTCTTATATTAGCTTAGCTTATTATTAGCTTATTATTGTGCAAGATTATTTTAGCTTATTATTAAATGTCTATTAAATTCAGAACTTAATTAAAATGCTTCATCTTTCACACAAAGTTCTACAATCAGGCCTCATCATAGCTTAAATACTTCATATTATATGACAGTAGAGCGCTTCACTCTCACACTGTGGTTCTTCCTCAGGCCCCTCTCCTGTGGAACCAGCTCTCACTTTGCATTCAGGACACAGACGCTCTCTATGATTCAAATCGATATAGGCTCAGACTACTGTAGGACTTCCCATGGTGCAGTGCACATTTTTCCTCTATTCCCCTCTTTATACTCCTCATGGATTTTTACACTTTTACTAAATTTCATTAACGTTTGCTTTCACTCTCCTGAAGTTTGTGTCCTTCTCTCTTTGTATGCTGTCGCTCACCTGTAACTGGGCCCAGCAGATGGCTGCCCCTTCCTGGTGTTGGCCTCTTCCTGTTATATGGGAGTTCTTTCTCTCAACCATTGTCACATTTTTGCTTTCATCGGTATATAATTAAAGTAAGAACTTCATTTAAATGCTATTCATGATGTGAAATTGAGACACTAATTCTAGAAGTGGAGAAGAGGAAATGTGTTTTTCTCGGGGAGGCGGGACAATTTCAGTCTTCAGCTCAGTGAGGTCATTTGTTCTGAAAAAGTTCCGAACAAAGGGTATGGGAGGGGGAAGAGAGATATGGTGAAATCTACAGCTAAAGATCCCGTGTTCACAGCCTTTCAACATAAAGCATCTGGAATCTGGAGATTGGCACTATATAAAAACAAGTAAATTGATTCTAGACATGCGCACTTGCCTGATTCCTGTGCACGTGAATAATTTAGTCATTCAAAAGACACTCATACACTTATACATGATTTTAACGTAAAACTAACGTAAAACACTGCAGGCATGGCAGTGAAAAACAAGAAGTGCTGTTTCATCACTGAAAGGAAATGTGTTGTGTTTTGTAATCTTGTAATCTTTTGTAATCTTGGTTCAGAATTCAGAACTAAAACTAAAAGAAAGACAAAGAAAAAGTCAGGTCAAAGTTCAAAACCAATGAGTCTCTCAGACGTTTGAAACAAGATGAAAGCTGCACCCACGATTACAAGAAATTTTTTATCAAGTTGATTTTAAGTCAGCAGACACATTAATCAAACAAATATTAGTTTAAGGAAGGTATGAATTCAAGTTTAGACAGAATTCTGGCAGATCAGATGATCCTAATGCCACCTCATAAACTTACATCAGATGATAGCATAAAAGATTTAACCTCTGGATGAGGTCCCTGAACAGAGCTGAACTGCTAAATATGAATTACTGCAGGCGAAAATATCCTCTTATTGTGACTGTAGTGGCTCTCACTAACAGATGGGTTTACAAGTAAACAGAAAATATATATGGAACATGTTTTTGTTAATTTTGTCATGGTCCTGCATTTTGAGTTTATTGTTATTATTTTCTAGTTTCTTCTGATTTTGTATTAGTTGTATTAGTTCTTAGGGTTTGGTTCTTGTGTTTAGTGTTTTATTATTCCTACCTGTGTTCTTCTCCCTGTGCTCTGTTCGTGTCCCTGAGTTTGTGTTGTAGAACAGTTTGTGAATTTCCTGTTTTACTTTGAAGGTCTGTGTCTCGTCGTGTCTAATTAGGTTCAGTTGTGTTCCCCTCTGGTGTCTCATTCCCTCGTTACCTGTGTGTATTTATAGTGTGTCCCTGTCTGTGTTCGTTGTCAGCTCGTCAGTGTCATTTGGTAAACCTCCGCGTCTCTCTGCTCCCTATTCTCCGTGTCATCTCGCGTATCATAACGTGTCCGTATGTTTTCATGGTTTGTTCATTAGTTTTTATCCCACTCTGGGTTTTACTTGCTCCCTGTTCCTTATTTCCTGTTTTTGTACTTTGCCATCACTATAAATAAACGCTCACTTGCACCTGAGCCAGTACCTGCATTTTTAGGTCCTTTTCTTACAACACCACATGACTGCTGCCCCAGCCGTGAGAAATTTTGTCATATAAAGAATGATATAAAGAGTTTTTGATGTAAAACAAATTTAAATAGGAACATCTTCAGAAGTAACCAAAACAGGGATACAATAAGACAACATTAAAATAAGAAATGATAAATAATAAAACATAGTACAAGTACTAAAAGGAATTTTAAAGTGTAACTCAATGTAATAAAACACTAAAATGTTAATTTAAAATATTAATTAAAATAGTAATGATCAAAAGTAAAAACTCCTTATTAACCATATTGTTATTAAAACACTAAATATACAGTTGTAATTCACTGTTAAATGCTTCAAAACATGTATGTTTTTTAACATTATCATTCCTTCAATCAAACCTTCACAAAAACATGTTGAGCAGAAAGATGATTACAATCACTGCGTATTCAAAATCTGTT
This sequence comes from Oreochromis niloticus, assembly GCF_001858045.2. Taxonomy (NCBI): domain Eukaryota; kingdom Metazoa; phylum Chordata; class Actinopteri; order Cichliformes; family Cichlidae; genus Oreochromis; species Oreochromis niloticus. The sequence goes on along the minus strand of NC_031971.2, from coordinate 38,106,245 downwards.
TTATGATTGGAGCAGTGCGATGAAAGTAAATAAAATATAATATATACTTACGTCTTCTTCTCTGTTAGTCACAAAGTAGAAGTGCTGAGCACAGAGAGCCACTGGAAAAATGTTAACGTGGAATTTGACCCCAAGTCCATGTTGGAATGTTTACAAGAGTTAACATCGCAGGCTTTCACAATGATCCTTTTGACCACTGCTGATTTAAAGGTCGCTGAGGTCAGGCTGCATATTTGTAGAAATGACCTGTGATAAATTCAAAGTTTTCAGCCAATACATCCAAAAAACACGCCGAGACTTTTTAGTGTGTTAATAAAATATTACAGGTTAAAGATTCAGTGAATAAGCCACCTGGTCCTATTGTGATTAAAATAGATTAAGCATTGTTCAACTTCTAGTTCTAGTAATTCTAGCATTTCAATAACATTGAACAGAACATGTTTTTTGTTTGTTTGTTTGTTTGTTTTAAGAGCCAAAGAGAAGTGAGTCTGAGCCCCTTTCCTGTGATACGGTTCAACAGTTTCTTTAACTCAAGGAAAACTAGCACAGGAGGGGATGTCAGCGAGTACAGCTGGGAGATTGGACAGGATGGAGGGAGATCTCACCGGGAGAGAGGAGAGTTTCGTTAGACCAGGTGAGACTATTAAAGAGTCCACAAGGCGAGTCATGCAAGGTGAGTGAGGTTCCTCACCTGGATATGTGTGGGAAGGATGATTATAGAGAGCCACTGGTTTGCTTTGGGGTGGTAGATGAGGTCATAGGAGGATGGGCAGGCACACGAGTAGTCACCCACTGGAGGGTTCAACAGGAAATGACTAGCTCAACAGGGACAGATAAAAGATTCTGAGGCCTGAACTGCTTTTCAGAAACTCGTGAAACACCAGAAACCAGAGAGACGAGAACACTGAACTAGAGCGCTTAGAACAGCACAGGAAACCCATTAGGGACTGATTACCACTCTGAAGAGGCAGACACTGGGCCAAGGAGTGGGAACCCTGGGGCTCCTACCTAGACTCAGAGACCGTAAGAAAATGAGGCCAACCAGTGCGGGAACATGGCACACGCTGTATTAATCAGAATTTGTCATTCACACATTAAAAAACTGGTTTCCAAGGTAAAACTTGGAATATGTTTTATATATATCTCTGTGTGGACTGGTTCCTTCTAATCTGCATGCTTCAATTTCTAAAAAACAAAATAATCAAAGAGCTCTTGACTCTCATAGCATTTTACAAATGCTTCCCCCCAAAATTGGCTAAAAAAAAAAAGAAAAAAGTTGAACTATACCACACCTTGTTTTCCTGGAAAAAGAAGGAACTGAAATTGTCAGAGCTGGATACTAATGCAGAGTTTCAACAGAATTAACATTTTTAAAATGCTGTGAGAGCAAAAACATGATGCTCTTTGGACATGCAGGTGTGCAGACTAGAAGGAACCGGCCCAAACAGAGATATATAAAAATAAAAGCAATCGGTGGAAAGAGCCACTTAGCAACTTATAAAGGGTAAAGTTTTATTCATGGCGTCATTACTAGTTAAGGTTAATTGAGTGCTTGCCTCAACAAGGCTCTGACTCTATGCCAGCCTGGCTAAACCATTGCATTTTTTTCTGTTTAGATTTATTGCATCCACATTATACAACTTTTTTGGAATTGGGTTTGTTGTCCTCTTGGTCTTGTGACTGCTCTTAAAGTTGTGTTCACATGTTTGTTGTCTATGAAGCTACAATTGTGATGGTTTATGATTAGAATTGGTCTGTTTTAAAAAGACATTTTAAATATCAAGAAGACTTTAACAAGATGAAGAATTTATATAATAATTAAAAACAAATCAGATATAATTTGACCCCTTAGGTGCATATGAGCCTCCTAAAAGCTTGATGACCTTGGCCAGAGATGTTTTATGTATTTCTGAGAGAGCTGTAAACTAAAAGGGAAAGGTTTAGGTTTTTTTTACTAATCTGCTTCATTTTTTTTTTTACGCAAATGTAAAAAGATTGTTTCCAAGCCTGCATGTTAAACTGTGTTGTTTGTTCTTATTCCTAATTTTGTGATCTTTCTATTCTGTGCCTTGGAAAGATCACTTTGTAAATTAACAGATTTTTATTATTATCAACACCAGAGAGTGGTACAAGGCTGTTGTTCACTCTTTCATTTGCAGTTTTGATTAGATGGAGGTAAAAATACAATTTTCTGCTGAAGTGTTTGTAAAGACAGGGACAAGGAGACCTGCTGTTTTCCCAGAAATCTCCCAAGTGTCTTCTAATCATAGAGCCATTTTTAACCTCACAATTGTGTAGCTGTTACTCCCTAGAAGTGCAGTTGTGAGACAAAGCATTGAACTATTTCTGAATTTCCTCTTACAGGGTTTGCACAATTCTGTGGTCCCTGACTGGATTGAGAATCTACAACGTCTTTTATTATTGTAAAGACTCGTGTATGTTATTTACAAAAAAAAAGAAGAAGAAAGAAAATTTGACCCCACATCTTTGACTTTTGTCATTTTTACACCATAGCTGTGAACTTTTGACATAAACTCATGAATAGTGGTTAACAGCACTGGTGTGTGTATATGTGACCATGGTACATACATTCAGTTTAAATGTCTTTTCTGACTCTTAGAGTGACCACGATTTACAAAATGGACTTTATCTTTATTCAATATGGCCTAAAAATAGTGACTGAGTCCATGAAAGGCTCTTAGAAACACTTAGAAATGTGTTTATTGAAGCCACAGATCAAAGGAGCTGAGGGTTGTTCTCTCATAGGCTTCAATGCACTAAAGAGGCTGATCTGTAATTGGAAACAGGTATGAAGGACAACAGGTGGGATTAATCAGTGTAAGTGATTAATCCGAAAGGAGGTAAACCGAAACCGTGAAGGTTACCACAGTCTAATTTCACAAAGAATTACAACAATAAAACAGGAAGTTGCAAAAATGAAACCCAGCATCATGTGTTTTCTTGTTAAAGACTATTACTCACATTGTTACTCATGAAAATACATTGTATGTATCTTTCGGATTGAACAAACCTAATCTTTCATAAACCTTAGTGTTTACTAGGTTACAGCGTCTTCTTCACATAAAGGCTCTTCATACATAAATGCGGATAGAGAAATATATATTTTTTAAAAAGAAATGACGGGGGGTGAATACGGCTAATCTCCTGTAACCAGATATTGTAACTACTATGTTTAAATGTAACAGAAACTGAGCATTTTTAGAAGTATAATTTGAAAATAAACCTCATACAGTGATGTTTTCATTGCTTATTTGCCAGGTAGGGTCATCCCATTTTTTATTTTTTCTTATTACATAAGATAATGTGATGAGTTAGGAAAGAATCCGCTGTGGTGAAACGCAGCGCTCTGTGACACACAGACAATGAAACAATAGACAACAGATATTTAGAACAAACTTATGTCTGATGAAACATGTCAAAAGCAGATTGTAGATTAAAAATGGCCAGATCGTCCGACTTCCATTTTGGTAGGGATGTGACAGGAGATGGAGACAGTTGCTCCCCTCGACTTTTCCAACTTTTCCATTCCTGTCTCTTTTTTTCAATACATTAGTGTCACACTTCTATACTTTTTGTTCAGTGGAAGTTTTGAGTATTTGCTCAAGTCAACGTGCTGCATTTCTGTAACCCGTACTGTTAGGACACCTGGGTCGTCGACCCAGAGATTCGGGTTTTCATTATTATTGAACTTTGATTTTGATATTATTTATAATTTGTAGTCTTTTGGTTTCTTTGTTAGAGTTCTCTGTCTTATGTTTTATGTCTCTGTGTTCTATAGTTGCTCTGTCTCCCCTGTCTGCTTAGAACCTAAGACTATGTTGTAATATGCTTATTCTATTCCTTTTGGATTTTTTTCATCTTTTTCCTTTCACAACCGTTGCACTGCTGTCTCTTTTATTGTGCTTGTTATAAATGTGTGTATGATCTATTTGGTTAAAAAAAGGCCAGATCAAGGGAAGAGCTAGTGATATATGAAACAGTATCATCAGAGTTAGCAGTGATAATATTGTTTATATGGTAAATAAAAGTGAGAAGGAATCCTTGTGGAACACCTGTACTGACAGCAAATGATGCCTTGCTTGAACACTTTGGACTCTACTGCCTGATGCATTGACTATTTCTTCTCTACTCACCTCTTTTTACTTGCTGTGTGTTTGTATGTAATTTCTGTCTTTTGTTCTTGTGTTTTTGTTTCTATTAATTTCTTTTTGAGCCTGGTTATACAAAAGGTCTCTTCCTGTTAAAAGAGACTTTTTTCTTCCGATCATCACAGAGTGCTTGCTCATAGGGGATGGCCTGATTGGGTCCTATTTTGAGGTGACTTTTTACAAACTGTTGCTTTTTAAATAGAGCTGAGATGGTGTGAATTGTGATCTGATGCGGCTGGTATAAATGTGCATGGTGTTTCTAGCGCTTCTAGTATTTGTCCTGTCACTGGTAAGTAAGCATTAGGTTAAAACGGACTGTGAGAAAGCACAATGACAGGAAGTGCAGCAGCAGCTATGCACAGTACCCAAGCATTGAACTATTTCTGTATTTCCTTTTCAGGGCCTGCTACAAACGACACCAGCGGTGCTGACGTCACGCGGGCAGGCCTGCACAGCTCTGCGCGTTCTTTGTGCCCGCGGGCACGAGCCGAGGCTCACTCTACTACACAGAACGGAGCCCGGAGCTAGAGAACCAGGAAGTGAAAGCATACACATGGAGGGAGTGTCCGCCGCTGCTGTTTCTGTGTATGTTTTATTTTTAAAAACACGGTCCTCCGCGGACGCATAAATGGGAGACGCGAGGACCAAGCGGCGGGAGCAGCTGAAGCGGTGGGCCGGCTCCTCCACCGACAGAGCCTCGGATGTGCCCAGGCTGAGGCGGCGGGGCGATGCCGGGAACGGAGGAGGGGAGCCCGAGGCCGAGCTCGACGACCCGCCGAAGGACCAGCCGCTACCCGGGGGAGGAGACGAGAGACGACGGTCAGGAAACATCTCCTGTCAAACCGGCTAACAGCCTGCTAGCTTAGCACCAACATCTGACGATAGGCTGAGGGAGGAATGCTGTGCGGGGGTTTGGGCTGTGGATGGGCTAAATAATAGAATCACATCACAGCAGAAAACACGCCCGCTCTACAATCCTTTATTTAATATTTTAATGTTTATTTGTTGCCATGCATACTTTCAGAGGCCGGAATTTGCTGTGAGCGGTAGCTAGCTAGCCAAGTGTCTTAGGTGAAGGTTTTTATTTCCATCAGTCCCACCACTGCTGGTCTTAGATGGTCTAAAATCTCCTATTTTAAAGCGTATATATCATAATTCCTTTCGTTGTTGTCCAGCCTGCTATAACTTATACGATTTGCAGTAGCTGTTTTTATCCAGACGACCTTTAACGAGCCAGTTTCAAGTTAAAGAGCCTAATGCTAATCATAGTATTTGAGTAGTTACTGCCTAGTTGTCTGTCTGAGATGATGCAACATTATGAATATTGACGATGGAAACAAAGGTCAATATTTATGATGACAGACACAAAAAGGCCTTTTGCAGTTTATTGAAGGCAGATTTGTTTAACAAATCGAGGCTGATATAATACAAATGTGTTGCCATTGTCAAAAGGTCCTGGAGAAAAAGGATAAAAAATTTGACGCAAAAATTTGGGGAGGATGTTTAGTTACAATGTTTCTGATAAAACTTTATTAGGTCTGTGATATACCGCAATACATACCAGAGACCGTAGATGACATAAAGTAGTAAGACAAAACACATCCCAAGTTGCAGCTTTTCCCATCAGTTAATGATTTAGTGGTGATGCAAGATCAGAAAGGATTATTTCTCTCCATCAGGTGTCACAGTTTTGACCTACAGCTGTGTGTTGTAGAACTGAAGACGCTCGTCAGATGAGAGATGAAATGTTCTCAAGAAACTTTAAGAAGACCAGTCGCTTTTCTTTCCAAGCTCCTTAGATTACCCTGAGCTGGATGACTAAAAGCCTACACAGACAATAACTTTATTCATCCGCACCTGAAAATAGTCCCCAAGAAATCTTGTGGAAGTGTTTCAGTGGGTGTTTCTCTGTTAGTCTTACAAGGATGTGAGGGATAAGTTGTAGGGTCTGTCAGGGTTTGGGCAGGTCCTGAAAGTATAAAACTGACTTGTATTCAGTTGGGTTTGGCCGTAAAGTTTTATAGATGCGTCACTGTGAGAATTTCACTATATTCACCCCTTCCGCACATTTATTATGGCATGCTTTGTCATTCAACCAACTCTTTTAGTTCTTGTAGATATTTAAATCTTAAAAATCAAAAAATCCTGGCTGCATCGGCCCAACAGGCTGTCAGTTTTAAGTTGCTGCGTATGGCTTGTATAGCCAGTCACAAATCCATAACAGTAGCGGCACAGTTTATTTTTTCCACACAAGCAGAATACTGGCTCTTGAATTGGCCTGATGAGAAAGCGTGGTACAATCAACACCCACTACATTTTGTTTCACAGAGGTGTTGTCCTTCTGTTGATCAGTCCACTGTGTTTACACCACCTAGCTCAGTCGTCGAGGTCTCTTTTGTTGCAGTGTTCAGTTACATTCATGCAGTTCTACATTAAAACTTTCATTTTTCAGTTTGCACTTACACGTTTCGGTTTACTTGAAACGATCATAGTTTCCCTTACAGCGTGTATTTCATTGCGAGTTTGGTCTGTATGGTGTGTATAAGAGCTGAACAGTGAATTCATGCAGCTGCCTGTGTCCTCTGTTTTCAGGAAAAAGGTGAAATTTGACATTGCTGCTGAGTTTCTCGCAGCCTGTGCCAGCGGAGACACAGAGGAGGCCAAGGTGATTCTGGAGGAGGCCAAACAGACTAAAAGAAGGAATGGCGAGGGTACAGCAGAAATTATTAACTGCTCCAATGCAGACGGGATCACTGCTCTACACCAGGTGAGGCAGTTTCTCCCCCTGAGGTTTTATTGGCTCGTGAATAAAAAATTTGTGCAGTTTTGTAATTTTTTTTTTTTCTCCTTTGACACAGGCCTGCATAGACGGCAGCATAGAAATGGTGACCTTCCTTTTGGAGCAGGGTGCCAGTGTGAACCAGGTTGACAATGAGGGATGGACGGCGCTACATGTTGCTGCCTCCTGCGGCCACGCTGACATCACAGAGTGTGTACAATAGCAGAACACAGCAGCTTTGCTTCTGTGTGTGTGTAGCTTCAGTGCCAGTTTTTCTGCAGTCAACAATACAAACATTGTTATCATGTTTGGCAGCTGAAGCATGAGTGGGCTGTGCCAGCACACACGCACACATGCACACAGCTCACAGCTCACATTTAGAGAATGAAAACTTTTTTCATTTTACAGTCAGTGACTAATGGTTTTGTTCCAATGTGCATGCGCCACAACCACAGATAACATGACCAGAAGTCTTCTGTTTAAAGGTCATTGGGTTGACCTTCTTAGGTTAAATGAATCGTCTCTACCTCCATGTTTGTTTTGTCAGGTTCCTCCTGCAGGAAGGTGCTTCTCTCACTGCTGTGAACTGTGATGGTGATGTTCCTGCGGACATTGCTCTGGATGAAACCACTGAGTCCCTACTTCAGAGTTACACTCGGAGACAGGGTAAGTCTTTTTCTGTGTGTAGTTGGAAGGCGGTTTTTTTTGTGCGATCTGACTGTTCCTTTTGCATCCAAACGGTGTGAGACACGGTCATGTGCATGCAGCAGGTGCCATTAGTGAGCTTTGTGATCAGGATTTTGCGTAGCATGCATACATTTTGTGACAGTTTATATACCGAGTAGCACCAAGTTGACACCTGAGGTCATCTCCATCAACGGGCTGGAGATGACCTCATCTTCATGTTAAGGAATGTTGCTGGTCACAGATGTTGTTTCTACAGCTACAATCCAGTGACCAAACAGGGGCCTTCAGAAAAAATAACTAACCCCTAAGGCAGTGCATCAGGTCAGGAGCGCAACCAGAAGCATTTTCATCAATTAAGCTCTCCTGACATTATTAATTCATCCACTACTATCACACTTAGCATTAGTTCTTCTGAAACTCTCAGAGGGAGAACATTTCCCACAATAGATCTGAAGTGCAGTGCTGAGCATGATTTTTGTCACACTCCATCTTCCCCAGTCACCAAATTTGACTCCGCAAAGTGAAGCTAAAGTTAAAATGTTATTGTTCAGCGGAGGAGATCCAGTGATGTGGGTTTCCTGGGAGAGCTCCACATGTAGCAGGAGTGCTGGAAGCTGAGTTTCACAGTACAAAGTGGCACCTTTTAAAGACTAAATTAAAATGGTTGTGATTTGTGCTTTTTATTGGCGTGTGACTCGTATGTTTGTGTGTGTGAAGCTTTAAATCAACTTATTTCTCATCAATGCAAACTCAACAGCTGCAACTAGTGCTGGGCGATATGACGATATATATCGTGTGGACGATAGAAAAGTGTCTATCGTGCCATTTGTCTTCTATCGTTTATATCGTTTCTAACCCGAATTTTACAAATTATTACATAAAATATATCATTAACCCTTTACAACCGGTCGGAGCAGGCAAACTCCGTTTTCCCTAACTATTTTTAAATCCCTGTAGAACTGTAACCACGTAAGGTAGCGCAATAATGTTTTTTTTGCATATGAAACGTAGGAGTTGTACTTACATCTTATTCCATTAGCTTGCCCTAGGTCACGGTTTCCTTCCACATATAGCTTTGCAAAAAATTGCATAAAAAGCACTTCCAGCGACAAAAACACAATATTCCAGAAACAGGCTTTGCCGATCTGATCAGCTGTTCATAACACTTCCTACGTTGGAATATAAGTCAGCGCGAACTATCTTATGTCCGCCATTACCTGTCCGAAACCGGAAGTGATGTCATTTTCGCGGAAAATGTAGTTTTTTAAGCTTCAAAGCCTATGTTGGTATTTTTTAAAAGTCATGTTTGACTTTATGCTCTTCCGTATTGTTTCTGGGAGGCTTAGAAGTCAAAATTGCACTGTTGTAAATAGTTTATTTTGATGTACATGCTGTGTTTTTGCGAATTTGCACTTATTTATTTTCATTTTTCCTGTAGTATATAAAAATTTGTGTATCTCAAAAATAAAACTATGAAGACACTCAAAATAAATAAATGTAAAGATAAGCTCTGGCGGACTTGGTTCTATGGTAGGTCTTAAAGGGTTAAATAGCCTGTGCAAATATATTAGTGTTGTCTTCTCACTATACATACTCTTAACTTTATGCAAGAGAAAATAAAGTATAAAAAATGATATTTTTTGCAAAGAAACTCTGTCTTGTGGTTTCGCAACATGGTGCTGCTTTACGTGCACCCGGATTTGCGACATGCTTTACAGTAACTCAAAACAAAGACTGCACCCTCTCCACTCGCTGTTTAAAGACTGCATACTTTCCAGATGACCACAGGTCAGGTGGTATATCGTGATATATATCTTTATCGTGATATAAAATAATTCATATCGTGATAAATATTTTTTCCATATCGCCCAGCACTAGCTGCAACTGTATTCGAACTTGACTTAATGGCCCACACATGTTTCTGTTAGTGGTGCTGGCTAAAATGTGAAAAACTGGACACTTAGTTTCTCTGTGGTTGGCTTTTTTGTTCATGTGTGATGCATGTATGTGGATAACGTCCATCCTAGATGGTAATGTGACTAAATTTCAAAGTTATAGGCTGGAAACTTGAGGATTTGGCTAACACGCTAGGATGACGTGTGTGTGTTCGTGTGTGTTCGTGTGTGTTCGTGTTCGTTCCCATAGTCCTCTGCATTTAACCCATTCACCCAGTGAAGCAGTAGGAAGCCACCAGCGCAGCACCCGGGGAGCAGTGTGTAGGGACGGTACCATGCTAAGGGGTACCTCTGGGTAGCTGTTCGATGGATTTGAACCCCCGACCACTTTACCTACTGAGCTATCCCTGCCCCTCCAAGAAATTCATAAAAAAAAAAACAGGAAACGCCTTAATTTGACATTATGTGTCTGTTCAGGTGTGGACGTGGAGTCAGCTAAACGTTGGGAGGAGGAACAAATCATGGCAGACGCCCGCACGTGGCTGACTGAGGGCCTGCCTGCTGACGTACGACACCCAAAGACTGGAGCCACCCCGCTGCACGTGGCTGCAGCCAAAGGCTACCTCGAGGCCCTGAAGTAAACATTTCTGTCAACAAGCTTAAAAATCCCATTTTAAGTGAGGGCAAATGTTTGTCTGGACTGGGCTCTTCTTCTATTTAGTAGTTTGAGTTCATATCTTCCTTTGCTGTTCCAGGATACTCTGTCAGTGTGGGCTGGATGTGTCAGCTGTGGACTTTGATGGCTGGACACCCCTCCATGCTGCAGCTCACTGGGGTCAGGGGGAGGCTTGTCGCATTCTGGCTGAACAGCTGTGCAATATGGAAGCTCGCAGCAACGGGGTGAGGCCCGGATAAAGAAAACTTATCTTCCTGCATCGCATTCATCTAGTCGGCCTCTTTAACAGTTTGCTTGAATACTTTTAGGGTCAGACCCCATTTGATGTTGCTGATGAAAGCGTTTCAGAGCTCCTGGAGGAATTATCTCAAAAACAAGCCAATGTAAGTTTGTCTTTACCTCATATTGTGCATTTATGTAATCTAGAAGTTTGACTTTCTTGATTGTGCCTCTGTTTTTCTTTCATAGTGGCTTAATGAGAGGTCAGTATTGGACAGGCAACCGGGGTCCAACGCTACGAACGCACAAAACAAGCGGCGGAGGTTAATAATCATCTGTTTCTTATCCAGAATTAAATAAATATTCTTTCGTTTCAAAGCAAAAGGTACAAGTTGCCATGTGACTTCTGTCTCCCTTATTTTGCCTGCAGGAGCTCGGTGTGCAGGATGAGCAGCAGAGAAAAGATGACTTTACAAGACCAGTCTAAGGAGCGGGGCATTTCAGGAGGCTTGGACCTGAGCGAGGAGAAAGAGAACAGCCCCGGTAAACCTCTCTGGTCACGAGTACTGCATGCTCTGTAAATCTCCATCGGTGTGCTGATTGTAGTGAATGATGCTGATTTGTGTTTCTGTGCAGAAAGCTCAACTGTCTCCAGTCCCGATACAGAGAGTGCAACATCTGCTGTCACTCCGGCCGACAAGGTAAAAAATCTGAGTTTATCATACAGGATGTTTCATTTTCAGCAGGTGTTAGGTAATGGTGTGTAGTGCATGTGATCAGATATGATAAAACATGTTGCGGTAAAGAGTTACGCTACTGCTTTTAAATGAGCTGAAAACTAATTTATTGAAACTAGTTATTCAAAGCTGAAGCTTGTGCTGAGCAAGCAGCAACATGCAAGGCTGAAGTGCAAAAAAAATGCAGTTTCTCTGATTTATACTTGAGACTGGGTTGCCCCCCCCCCATGCCAAGTAAAAAACAAAGAATACATTTCAACACATGCTGATATTAGCATGCTTTATTTTTTCACTCGGGTCATAAATCTGATTCTGCCACATAATCCGTTGTCCTTTTTTCTTTCCTATGTGATCCAGACACCAACAGATAAACAAGAGGAGGAGAAGGAGCAGGACAAGGCGAGCCGCACTGCCAGAGTACAACCCACCCCTCAGACGAAGGACGCTGCCGCAGATAGTCCCAACGCTCCCAACGCTGACAGGCGCAAGTAAGAGAAAAAAAATACGTTACTAACAGTGAAAATGCTTTAAAAAAATGTCTGATGAGGGAAGTCGTTTGTGTGTTTAGATTCCAGGCTCCAGCGAGAGACGAAGAGTCAGAGTCTCAGAGGAAAGCTCGCTCTAAGCTGTTGCGGCAGACTCGCCGCCCCACACAGGTAATACTGCTTATCCAGATTCAGTACATGCTATTCAGTTTTTAGGGTTTTTTTGTTAGCAGTCCCTATGGAAAGCGTGCAGATGCTCGTGATAATTAAACATTTGAACACATTTTGGGGTGAACATCATTATTCCAGGACTGTAGGATGATTTTAAGAGCAGCATTGCTGAGTTAGCAGCAGTGTACTGCATTGTTTTTAATTCCTCTGGGCGGTTTTGTGTTTGCTCTCTGCATGCAGGGTGTGACTCTGACGGACCTCAAAGAAGCTGAGAAGTGTGTGGCTAAATCTGGCGATTCTTCACCTCGAACCATCCAGCCGGTCAGCCCCCTCGTCACCATCACGCCTGCAGAAAGAGGTGAGTGATACTGCAGAGTGACACAGTGAGCTGAGAACCCAAAAACTGTATAAATTCAGAATGATTTCATCATTCTCACTATAAAAGTTATTGTTGTGTGTCTATGTAGCACCAAAGTTTAAAAAGGAATTAAACCAAAGAAGTGCCGCACATCTGCGGTCAGCAATGTCAGAATTATCTTCAAGTTTTTGTGTAAAACTGAGGGAGCTGGGGTGTATACGGCCTGAATGGGGCAGCCAATATGGACACGAGTTAATCCTGTGTTTTTACGAATCGCCAACAGGGGGCGCCTCATTTGGTTGTAAAAAGAAGCCACATTGTATGAAAGCATATGGGGAAAATGAACCCATGTATCACTTGACCTCAGTAAACTTTTAACATAGATGGGTCAGTCACAAGTTTCTTAGTGAGTATGACTAATGTCTGCTCGCCCTGTCTGGATATTTCTGTCAGTGCTTTTGCTTCCTCTTTTTCAGCAGATACCAGTCATTGCATCTAATCTGTCAGATCAGTTAACCTTTAAAACTTAAACGTAGAATCATCATATGAATATTTCTTAATACCTAAAGTGCAAGAACAGCTGTTAACTTGTCATTTCTAATGTAAGAATCTTGCTGACTTTTCAGCATTAGTCTTTTTCTAACTGCTGTTTTCCTGCCGGCGTCCCTTCTCAGGATTGTTTAAACATTCAGGTATGTGTGCTATGCAGGTGAAGCAACTGATAGCTCGGATTCTGGAGTAGGATGTCTGTTCTCTGCGCCTGCATGTGCAGCACGGTCAGATATATCTCTCCACGATCACACCCAGATTCAAAATACCAGGCTCGCGACTTCACAAACATGACATCACAGCGGCTCTGTCCGTCTTTAATATGCAGCCTGTAGTCAAAGATGAATATCAGAGTCTGAAAAAAGCTGAAAATCGAGTCAGAAGTTCAGCTACGACTGTTCAGTTAGGGGTGTAAAACTAATTTTAGACTGCAGGCCACATATGACCCTAGTTTGAGCCAAAGTAGGTCATAACATTAAAACTACTGCATAAAAACATCTGCAAATTGCGTCCTCTTCTTTTTGTGTTAAGAGGTTTAGTTACACATTTAAATGCTTAAGAAAAATAAATGCAATTTGCAAAACTGCATTTCAGTTTATGCACATTATAAAGAAATGGTGTTGCAGGAAATAAAAGGACCCCGTCAGCCTGGGCACTGTGTGCTAAAAGTTGCAGGAAAAAGTCTCAATACTCCGACTTTATCCTGTTTAAAAATAAAACCAACAAAAAATTTTTTGATTTAACTGACAAAAAATGTTTGTTTGTTTGTTTGTTTGTACCCACGGACACTTTCACTGGAAAGACAACCAACAACAAAACAACAGGAGCTTCTCTGTTTAATTTAATAGTAATGATATTTAATAAAACTAATGGCAAAAATACAGTTAGTCTAAAATTTGTGCCCTCCTTATTTTCAATTTTCACATTTTTCAAAGGCCATGCAGTGGGTCAGTTTGGAGCCTGTGGGAGGGTCTAACTTGTACCATATGTTACAGGGTTTCCAGGAAGCGGTTCATTTAGGACAATAAGCAGCACAGAGGTGCACCGAACACGACGAGTTGCAGGAAAATCAGCCAAACTTTAGAAGCAGTCCCACCACTGGGGAGTCCTGATTTATTGGTTAAAATATCTTTAACATATTTAAAGACTCCTTAAAAAACTCTAAGTGAAATACTCGGAAACTACCTGAGCATGGCCACACCCACCACACGCTTTTTGCTGTTTATTTGGCTGGAAGTCTTACGTCGCCTCTGTTTACCGTAAGACTCCCACAATATAAGTGACATATGAGGCAGCTTTTGGGTGGAGTGCTCTTAAGGGCAGCGTCTTAAAGGAAATGATGGTTTCTCACATACTGTGAAGGCTAGTGCTGCTTGTGCTGTGTTTTCTATGGGTAGATAGGGCGGCTGCTGCATACTCAAACTCAGTGAGCTGCGGTAGAAACCATCAGACCCCTTTATCGTACTTTTATTGCTCCACCCCAGTTTTGTGTTTTTTGGTGCAGTTCACCATCTGATATCATGAAGCAAAATCAGTTTTTAAAGTTAAGTTGCAAGAACATTCAGTTCAAAGCCAAAACCAGCAGTTTGTGTTGTCTGAACTCATTCCTCACAAGCCTCGACGTGCAGTGATCTGAGATGAAGGCAGGAGGCAAAGATAAGGCAGCTATGGCGCCAAGTTTCATTTGGAAATGAATCTACGTTTATGCATCGCTACTATGCCTCTGCCTAAAACTCCACACGCCTCACAAGCGTTTTCTGTTGACCTCCTTGTGTTTCAGACACAGACCCACAGGTGAAGCAGGAGGAGCCGGAGGGAGATAAGCGTCTGCAAGCAAAGGACAGGCGGAAAGCGAGGAGGGAAAGACGCTCCACCGGCGTCGTTCAGCTGGGAGAAGAGGTGAGAGCGGTGCAGATAAACTAATTTCCCAATCATCCTTCCTGTTTTCCACAGAACTGAAGTTGGTGAGAGGGCAACCTTATGAGTCACTGTGTAACTCAAGACATGAACAAAATAAGAGGAAACCCATTTTAGAAAGTGTTTTAGATCCTGTACTGTAGACATAATATGAGTTTGACGTCACATCGTGAGGTGTGCGTCACGGTCTTTGTGGCGCTTCGGCCGGCCACCTCTTGACTTTTATAACCTGGCACTTTGCGCCCCATCCTGAGTATCTTGAAGACAAGATATTCCAGCACAAAAGCTCAGACATGCTTAAATAGAGGTGACTGTGTGATGTTGATAGATCGTGTATTAGAGCGTCGACAACCTGCAGCTCAGTAGCTCAAGATTAATGTGACGACTAGGTGAGCTGATGTGGGAGTAGAGCAGGTAGTTCAATGAGCGAATGAGGCAGCTGCCTCGAGTCATGAGAGCACATCTGGACTACTTCCTGTTGTGTCAGAAACGGCAGCTTCGGGGAAGCCGACTGTTTTTAATAAGAGAAATGGACATCCTGCTGCTGTAATGTGTGAATGTTTGCATTCGAATCTGATTTGTATGAAACAAGATGGATATTTGAGTCGGTTGTTGAAGTCTTAACTGTGTGAACGTCTTGTTTTTCAGAACGAGGAAGACCTTCGTCCAGATGATAAAAACAATAACAGCACATCCTCATCCCTGTGAGTCTCATTCATTCTTGTGTATATACACACGCTGTCATACATTTCTTTTATTTCACACACGTGCAAATGGAATAATTTGTTTTTTGGACATTTATTTCATGCATCTCTCTATTTTTTTTTTTCCCTTTTGATCCAGTTGTCTGAAATAAATGTCTGCATTTCAGATGTAATGAGTCAGCTGCCCTAAAACACGCAGTTGTATTCTCTGACCGTGAACTGGCATTTCTGCTGGTTTGAATTGTTGATGATTTGGTGAGATCCTGAAATGTTTTGGTTCTCCAAACAACGTGTTCACACCCGTCCAGGAGCAGATTTGAGTGTAAACAACATTAAATGATGGACGTCAGCATCATCGGTGCATTTATAATAAGAGGATTAAGCGGAGAGAATACGATCTTTTCTAGACTCATTAGTTTTACGGCGGCGCTGTTTCAGACGAGAGGGAATAATTCGCCCGGTGTGACACATTCCTCGATGCTGCGCCTAAATAATTATAATGAGATAAAAGAAATTACGCCACTGTGATGTGACGCAACCAGCTGGAATGTCAAGTGAGCCTTGCCTGAAATAAAGTCCTCACCGTTGCCTCTTTAACAAACGCTAAAATAAGCGGATTAATATTTGAAGTGCATGTATGGTAATCGATTATTATTTCTTCTAATTCCGCCCTCATCCTTTTTTGCCTTTTTTCTTTTTTTTGTTGTTCTTACTTTCTTGTTGATCTGCATCTTGCTCTGAATATGAATAAATGATTAAAGCGTATAAATATTAATATCATAGCTTAGAAATTTTATACAAAGCTGTCATTTTCCTGCTTTTGTCATTTTATTCTCTTGACTTTTGTGCTAGTTCTGCTTCTTTTCCCTCTTTGATGATTGGTCACCCGTCACCGTGTGCGCTCCTTTTTTCCTCCCGTTGTTTGGTAGGAGGAGCAAAAATGGCTCTTTTGATGGGGAATAGAATAGAATAATCCTTTAATTGTCCCACAAGGGGAAATACAGCCAGAAAGACAGACATACAAACAAACAGGACACAGAACAGAAACATACACAATTTTTCTTACATATTTACATTAAGGTAAGGAAGGTTGCCGACGCCCGCCTTAGTAGAAAAGCAGATGGAAAATAATTTATTTTATTGATTATTTGTTTTGTTTTTTTCATATTTTAGTGATTTCAGACATGCCATATAACCTGTTGTTAGGGCAACGGTTTTTAAACCTTGTCTGGCTTGTTCTGAAAAACGATCACGTCACTTACCCAGCACTGTTTATTAATGACTAACCATTTAAAAACAGACAAATTCACTGAAAGGCACAAATCATGAGTGCAGCAGTGTCACAAAACTCTGGTTTCTCCTTCTTTCGGCGGCTCCCTTTTGGAGTGATCATCTGGTCCGTTCACTTGGCTTCTCCTCTGTCCTCCATCGCTTCCATGAATCTTCTCTGTGGTTTGCTTCTCTTACTTCGCAGCACCATCTTTGCCACTACATCCACTCTCCTTCCTGTGCACATGTCCAGACCATCTAAGACTTGCCTCTCTTTCTTTGGTTTCTCCTCTGATTTACTCGATTGTATTCCTGCGTTCAGAGAACAAGGTCCATACGATTTGTGATGTGTTTTGATATCATGGAGGAATCTCTCTTATGTGTCTCTGCAGTGGGAGTCAGCTGTCAGATGCATCTACTGATTATAGACCGGTATGTACCCGACCTTCACCACACACACCAGAAAAGCCGCCTCAAGGCTGAAACTGAAATGTAGCTTACTAAATTCAGGACAGGAACCACAGACTGAAACCTCAACCAACACTTTCCACCTGGTCACCTAAAACAAACACACAATTTTATTTTCTTGCAAGTCCTTCACAAATAATGATAATGATAATAATGGATTGGATTTATATAGCGCTTTTCAAGGCACCCAAAGCGCTTTACAATGCCATTATTCATTCACGCTCACATTCATACACACATACAAATGTATTGTCTTTCCCTCCAGCTGTACTTCAAGATGCTGCAGGAGAATCTGTCTCTGAAGGAGAAGCTGCAGGAGATGGAGCTGCAGCTCAGCCAAAACAAAGTGGAGCTGGAGAGACTCCGACAGGTTGGGCAGGTTTGCTGATACCTCTGACATTTAAGCAGCGTGTGAGGCGTTATTTAAAAACAGGGACGTGCTCTCTGGGCTTTGACATTGTGTCAGCTACAGTAAGCAGAGGAAACCAAAACTAGGCCTCAAGGTCACAGCGAGACACCGATGCTCTAAATGACAGGAGCATCCAGAATACAAGATGAAGATTATTTTGAACTGTGAATCATGCAAAGCTATTCTACAGCCCAGGGGTAAAATGTGGAGCTAAAAGAGCAATATTTTATTTTGTTAGTTTGTCATCATCATAATTTATTCTCAGCTCTCACATTACATCTGTACACCTGTATGAAATGATCGTCATTTCTGTGTGTGGCAGAGTCAGGAGAGCAGCACAGACCGGCCGGCCCTGCTGGAGCTGGAGAGATATGTAAGTTGTTTTTTTGTTTGTTTGCGGTTGCCTGGTGTTGGTTTTGGGTTTTTTTTGTTTGTTTTTTTAGCTGGAAAAATCCCCTGAGATTAAAATCTTTTTCAGTGCAGACTTGGCCAAGAATTCACACCATCAGAAGCTTAAAAAAATAAATTCATTAAATCGAGCGTAACAAAAACGGACATGGTGCAGTAATAAAGGATAATAAAACACAAAAGGTACAAAATAGGAAGAGCACCTGCAGTCTGCGCTTACAGAATGTTTTAGAAGAGCTTTGAGCTTTCAACAGGGAACAAAATCATCAAGCTGCATGTCTTGGCACATCGCATCCGCCTCCTAGATGTTGTCAGTCTAGATATGCAGGCTCGCCGCATACAGTGCAAAGTACAGTGCTGTGCAAAAGTCTCGAGCCACCCAAGACACCCGTAGATACACCCAAAAAATATCTTTAAGCAGTCTTCAGGAAAGGTTCTCCACTCACTCACTTCTCTGGATGCTGGCGGCCTTTTCTGTTTATTTCTCTGTCAAGATGAACATTTCCTGAGTGCTCAGATACCGAAGTATCTGAAGCGTGAGACCTTTCAGTTTCTGTCCCCTCCTAAAGTGTGAATAGTGTGTTATTTAAGATATGTGACCGACGGGGACGCTAATGAAACTAAGCCTTTATTTCCTGTTGAAACTGTGGGTGTTGAGTATTTTATGCATTCATAGCAATCTTGAAAGTTGTGATCAAATATGAGGTCAGAGTGTGGGGGCACATTAACAGCTCTGCAGGCTCTGCAGTGTGTGAAACCCCGGTTGAAACCTTAGTTTCACACACTGCAGAGCAAACGTTTTTGCTCCGGCTGCTTCAGCCAGTTTGATGTGGCGCTGTTCTTGTTCACAGGAGAAGCTGAAACTCCAGAGGAAAGCAGGGGAACTGGAAGACGAGCTGAAGGTACAGATGTTCACCTCAGAGCTGAAAGCCGACTGATCCAAATCCAAATCCAATTTATTTATATAGCACATTTAAAAACAAAAGGTTTGCTCAAAGTGCTGTACAGAAACAAAGGGTAAAACACAAGGTAAAACCACTGACACTCACATAAAAACATATCAACTCACGCCAGTCTGAACGCTATCGAAAAAAGGTGCGTTTTAAAAACAGGAAACGAAGATGCCCGTCTAATATTTAAAGGCAGCGTATTCCACAGTTTTGGGGCCATAATTGAAAAGGCTCGTTCTCCTCTACGTTTGAGCCTTGATTTTGGGACAACCAACAGCAGCTGGTCGGCTGATCTGAGGGTCCGTGAAGGAATATAAGGCTGAACTCGGAAAGGTATGAGGGAGCAAGACCATTAAGGCATTTATAAACCAGTTTTAGGACTTTGCAATTAATTCTGTGATGAACAGGAAGCCAATGAAGAGAGGACAGGATAGGTGTTACATGTTCATGCCTGTGGGTACCAGTTAAGAGGCGGGCAGCAGCATTTTGAACGAGCTGAAGACGAGCAAGAGATCCTTGGCTGACTCCAACAAACAGTGCATTACAGTAGTCAAGCCGTGTTGAAATAAAGGCACGTATTACCTTCTCCATGTCACGTATTGACAAAACTGGCTTCAGCTTAGCTATTTGCCTCAGCTGGAAAAAGCTTTTTTGCAGCACCGAACTAATGTGTTTGTTCAATTGAAAATCTGAGTCCATAATGACTCCCAAGTTTGTCACATGCTGCTTGATATAAGACCCTAGCCAACCACAATTTACGAGCGGGCTGCATGAAATATTATTAGGTCTAAATACAATCACCTCCATTTTACTCTCATTGAAACTCAAAAAGTTCAGAGCCATCCAAGCTTTGACATCTTCAAGGCAGTTCAAAAGGATTTGGATGGAGCCTGGGCCATTTGGTGCTAAAGGCAAATAAATGTGGCAGTCGTCAACAAACTGATAACAAACGAGAGCGGAATAGGAATAAAATACCAAACAGACCCACTTTATGACTGCGACACACAAATCGAAATGAAAGCAGTGAGCTGTGTGAGCAGTGACACGCTCAGTTATTCTGTCATACGCCGTGACCTCAGAAGCTTCTGTCATTTCAGACAGAATGTTATTACAATTAACTACAAGCTTAAACTATGTGTATTCACACAGCTAAATCAAAATACACATAAACGTCTCTATTTTTTAATCCTTCGATGCGTCAGTTTATTGAAACTTTTGGCGTGAGCCTCTGAGAAATGGCGTTCACTGGATAATAAATGAAAAGCTGAACTTAATCAAAACAAAAAGAAACATTTTTTTAACCCCACAAAAATGAAAGCAGTAAACTAACGCTGGTATTTTTAGTCAGTTAAGTTTGTCCCAAAATGTGTCATGTCTGCCTACATTACTGAGTGACCTGGCACGCGTGCTTGTGTAGTCAGTAATGTAGGCAGGTGAAAGCTGAATTCTTGTGCTCTATAAGATCTGGTGAGACCAGTTTGTAATGCAGATGTGATGTCAGATAATGCACACGTTTCTGCAGGATGAAGGAGTCGCCACTAAAACATTTCTTACAATGACCTACATCAAAAGATGGAAGTAGCCGCCCTGGTTTGGGTGACAGGGTGGAGCTGGCGAGCTGCATTCACAAACCGTGTGTGTGAAACAGACAGACATGGATACCTGCTAATTAGTGCTGAGTAGCATACTGATAAAAGAGTAGAATATCAGTCATCAAACATGAGTGGTTTGGAGCATTTTTAATGGGATTATCTAACACGGGTGGGCAACTCCAGGCCTCGAGTGCCGGCGTCCTGCAAGGTTTTAGATATCACCCTGGGTCAACACACCAGAATCAAATTAGTTCATTACCAGGCCTCTGGAGAACTTCATGAAATGCTGAGGAGGTCATTTAGCCATTTAAATCAGCTGTGATGGATCAAGGACACATCTAAAACCTGCAGGACACCGGCCCTCGAGGCCTGGAGTTCCCTACCCCTGATCACAAATAACAAACGGGTCCAAGAAGTTCAGTTCGGTGACCCTAGCTGGCGAGGGTGAAGCCTAGCAGACAGCTACAGCTGCCTGTTCCAGCACACCTTTCAGACAGACCGGCCACAGCTCAAACTTTAATACCTCCCAGAATCCAGATGGATAAAATATTCTTTTTAAATCTCTGCTTCAGTCGCGGGAAGGGGGAACCTATCTGTAAAGACCGAAGCTTTTTTTATTGCAGGCTTTAAACGTGATTATTCCTGATGTAGTGTTGGCTGTTGTGACCGTGTTGTGACCACGACACATTAGTTTTCAGCCTAGAGGTCGACGCTTGCGTTTGTGCAGTCTCAGCAAATTCTGCAGAGCTCCACAGTTTCCCGTAATGACTTAACTCATGTGACCCGCGAGGACCCTCGTGTCCTGAGCTGTGACACGGCTGTGGTGGTTCAGATTACTTTTTCTAAAGTCACGTAAACAATCCAGGAGCCCAGATGTCCAGCCGGATAAATCAATAGGGAAAGAAGGAGCTTAAAAGGATAGAAAAAGGTAACGTAACAATTTAATGCCGCTTAATGAAACTAATGAATCGCTGAGTTTTTATTAAAGAATGAAAGGAGGTTGCAAAAAAAATTTGCAACCTTTAAGACAGGCTACAAAAATCTGTTTACAGTAGCTGTGAATCTCTACAGTAGACGTGTGAAATGCCCTGTAGATTGGAAATGCATCAGGTCAGCTGTGTGTCATCTTTAAGAGCTTTGAGGCTAAAGCGATGTCTCCTGACGTGTCTGCAGGTTCTCGGGGACCTCCGAGCTGACAACCAGAGGCTCAAGGATGAGAACGCCGCTCTGATTCGAGTCATTAGCAAACTCTCGAGATGAACCTGTGACAGAAAATATTCACCTCCATGGACGTAACGAGTATTACAGGATGTTTGTTTTTGTCCAGCTTGGACGAGACAAACGAGGAAGAGAGACACTGCACAACTTTCAACAGTAACTGGAGTAACGTCATTTTCAGGGTTATCGTCTGTGTTTGGGCCTTTTATGTTTTGGCAGATCTACTGTAAACCAAGCTGAACTTCACCTCCTGTGGACGGACAGGATGTCCCTGCTTCCCACTCCCACTTTTTTTTTTTTTTAATACGTTTTTATTGTTGTATTTTTTTTTTTTTTTTTTTAAATTGAAATATTTTAATGTGCTTCGCTCTGGTGAAACTTTGTATTAAGAGACTTAAAGCCATGCACAGTGAGAGCTCAGTGTGTTTTTAGACGGGGTGAAAGATTTACATAAGAGCCAGTCAGGTGTCTGTGGTGGTTACTAGAAAAAGACACACAAATAACGTCAGCGTGCCAAAAACCAGCCCCAGTTTTTTTTGTCCCTTTGGGGGGAACCTCCAAACGGTCAGTGTTGTTTCTCAGGACGAGTCTTGGGCCGATGCTTTCTGTTTTTAGCTGGCTGCTGTAGAAGATGGACCAAATTCGCACATCTCCCGGCTCCTCTGAATGTATGTTAGACATGTATATTTATGTTCAGGGGCCGGCTGTCCTGAGGACATGATGTAAAGGTGTAGTCGCAGCTTCCGGAGAGTTTTAGGTGCTAATCATGGACGTCAGGCACAGCTCGTGTTCAGAGGGACGTTTACAGAAAATATTTGTTACACAGGTATTTCAGGAGGCGAAGGACGCATGCTCTAACTTTACTGTTCTTTACTCGTAGTTCTATTTTGCCATTTTTGACTGGATGCTTGTGAAAGCCCCCCCAACCCCCAAGCTAAGTATTCACCATGTGACAGACGGCCGTTGTCCAACAGGAAGGCCGGATGGGTCAGTTTTTGAATGTTTACTAAAATTTTAAAGATAAAACCAACCACAACAAATGCATGTTATATTGTATTTTGATGCCGTGCCTTTCGATATGCATTTGTAAGTAATATTTCTATTTTGCTTTGGCAGCGTACACTGTTGAGTATAAAATACAGTATGGGCATAAATGATGAAGTATCTGTTTGTTTTGTTGTTGATAAAGAGCGATCCCACGTCACATGTGAATAAAAACATTGAGGCCCACATTTTATTTTAGGTTTCACTCTCAACTTCTTAATAATATTTCAAAACTCTGAAACAGCTCTCGTGTCCAGTGAAGCTGATTTTGCCCATAAATCATTAGAAATCTGCTAAAGCATCCTGATTGCTCAGTTAAGGATTTACTACAGGAGACACCCCCTCCATGGCGCCTGTTTTCAAACGATAATTAGACCTTGTGAGTGTAATTATACCACAACAGAAGTTCAGGAGGCTGCTCGCTTCATGCCTGAACTTAAAAGACGTAGTGACATTCCTGAGACTCACAGGAACATGTTTTTCTACACGTTAACCTAAAAAGTTAGAAAGGGAGACACTTCCATTTTTATCTGTAAGTGCTTGAAGATTCTTCATCACTCATCTGAAAGGCTTCTTCAGTGTTTAAATGCTGATTAAGGGGTCCTGGGTGGGGGCTCGACCTTGGAGGTGGTTTCAACACGGCAGAGCAGAGGTGGAGGTCTTCACCACCAACTGTCAGCTGCCTATAAAAGCAGAGCGATCCATTCCAAGGCGTTTTAACCACCACCCACCTGCGTGACCAGAATTCAGCTGATTGCAGGGCGGGGCAACGACTCATGAACATGTCCTGACGTGTTCAGGCGTGTCAGGATCAGCTCAAAGGTTATAACCTCACCAGAGGTTAAATGGATAGGACCGTCCATCGGATGAGAGGTCAAATGTCTTCAAAAACCTAAAAGAAGTCCAGTTGCCTTTGACTTGAGCACTTTAGACTAAAATTAGATGGAGAAAAAAAATAAGAAGAAAATAATAAAAATAAAATATCGACATTTTTGTTCCACAGCTGCAGAATCCCCTTTTGATCGCGACTGTTCATACTGTGAAAGTCCAGAGAATACGGGGATCTGTCATTTGATATGGAAATGGTGTCCTTACACTGTTTGTCCACCAGAGAGCGACAGAGAGGCCGTTCTTGCTTTGATCCAATTGTACAGCATTTGGTTGCAGTTCATGTAGAGGTCCAGCAGAGGGTGCTCAAGATGAGCAGGAGTAAATGAAACTGAGCAGCTGAAACTGCAGGAATTTCTTACAGATATAAAGACCCTGATGAACTAAAATTTTATGCTTCTAAATTTAGATAAAACTGAGGTTATCATACTCAGCCCTAGAAATAACCAGATTCTTACTAACCCTATTCTTACTGATGGCATTACCTTGGACTGCAGTAACACTGTAAGCAACCTTGGAGTCTTTTTTGACCGGCATATGTTCTTCAGTGCACATATTAAAAAATATGTAGGACTGTTTTCTTCCATTTGTGCAATATCTCTAAAACTCGAAATATCATGTGTCAGAGTGATGCTGAAAAACTAGTTCGTGCATTTATTACTTCTAGGCTGGACTACTTTAATTCATTATTATCAGGATGTCCTAAAAACTCCCCGAAAAGCTTTCAGTTAATCCAAAATGCTTTAGTAAGAGTACCGACAGGGACTAGAAAGAGAGAGCAGATTTCTCCTATACTCATTTCTCTTCATTGGCTTCATTGCATGAATGAAAGAAGTCTCCACGTCATCTCACCAGGAAATGTTGCCTTTGTAGTCCTCAGTATTTACAGCTCATAAACCACTTGGACAGGACTGTTTTTATTCCCTCAGATTCACTCTCGGAGGCTCACTCGACACATCGACAAACCGGACTTGTCTTGCACAATTGCAGAGCAGTTTTCCAGTTTGCCTCAGTTGTCCATTGCCCTCAGCGCACAGAGATTTCTCCAGGTCCTTTGGACCTTCTGATGACGTTTAAATGCTTTGCAGTTTTACTTTAAAAACATTTTTCTGAAATAGCTGCACAATTAGTAGATGTGGATTTTTTTTCAGACTGGTGAAACTCATTTTAATTTGTATAAGTGAAACGCTGGTTGACAAAGCTGGTTAAAGTGTTTCAGCTGTTTCAACACTGGAAGGAGATTATAAAGGAAAATCTCCTTCCAGTGTTGAAACAGCACTGGAAGGAAATGAATAGAATCCTCTGACGGCGGACACATCCTGCTTAACACGAGCCTTTGCCCTGGAGGAATTTCACAATAAGATGTAATTAATAATTTTGTAAGGTAAGACTTCAGGATCAATACATATGAAAAAACGTTTAGCTTTAGTTTTCCATAATTTCCATGAATATACTGTTTGACTTGTTTTATGCAAACACAAGCTTCACTTTTAGCTCCTGCTGATGCGATGAAACGTTTAGGATAGTTTTGATTGTATCCTGCCAATATTTGTTCGGACCCCTCCTCCCCCTGCTGACATCATCATTAAAGGTAAGTGAGCTTCCAGAAGCTGTTGTCCTAAAACAGGGGTCTCGAACTCCAGGCCTCGGGGGCCGGTGTCCTGCAGGTTTTAGATCTCACCCTGGGTCAACACACCTGAATCAAATGATTAGTTCATTACCAGGCCTCTGGAGAACTGCAAGACATGTTGAGGAGGTCATTTAGCCATTTAAATCAGCTGTGATGGATCAAGGACACATCTAAAACCTGCAGGACACCGACCCTCGAGGCCTGGAGTTCGACACCTGTGTCCTAAAGTGTTTGTTCTTACAGGTTTATTTAGTTCCTTTCAACGTAATGATTGCCACCTTCGCTCGTACTGGTTTCTCTTTGTGCCTCATATTTCAAATTACATTGAAAAGCAATAGAATGCAAATTAGTACAAAAACTTGTATGCAATTGTTGTAAAATCTAATGATTTAAACGTGAAAGTCTGCATTTTAATCACTGATTAGAAATCCACTGTGGTGAAGCACAGAGGCAATTTTTTTTTCTTATTTGTCTCTCGGTCACTTTTCCTCCTGGTTCCAGTTTTGAACTCAGCAGATGGAAAGAGAGACTGAAATGTGTGTTAGATATTCTATATCATAAAAAACAACATTCATCTTGTTAAGGCACTTTTTCAGAGCACTCTGTGAAACCACTATGACGCATCTGTGAAAACTGAAGCTAGTGGAGAATTGTGTTGAACCTCCACTCTTAACAATGTCCAGCAGGTGGCGACTCCTCAGGCTGCAAAAAGAGATCAGATTGTACAGATTAATGTGAGATTATTTCATAATCTAGCAGTGCTGATTTTACTAGAGTTGTAGACACAGTTGATCTGACACTTTTATAGTCCCATAAGTGTTTTTGTAGCCACGTATACACCCTCCCCCACCCTGGTGGACATTAAGAAGAATGGCAGTTTAAGGCAATTCTGTGTTGGCTTGACTTTTTAGACCCAATTTGTCCAATTTTTACACAGTTTGGGAATCGCTGCTCTTATCCTGACCCTTTTAATAGGAACAAATCTCCGACAGAACCGGGCTCTGCTGCAATTTTATTTATCCCATATTCATTACAGCTGTTTAAATAACAATAAAAGTAGTAATAGAAATAAATGTAATAATTAGTCTGCTCTATCAGTGGGACCCATATATCGGCTGATATTACCTATTTACTAATATATCTGTGTCAGCATTTATAATGACCAATAAATCAAGACTGAAGAGACAGGAGAAATACCATTCAAACAGTCTGTCCACCAGAGGGCGCTCTGCAACTTTGAAACCCTACAAACCCAGCTGATCCGAGCAGACAGTGCATACACAAGTAATCAACATTAACATAAGAACTTACATTAACTTACATTTTATGTAAGAACTCATAAAATGTTAGGAAAATTTATTTGTTTTGCAACAACATATCAGATTTTAAAATGACCAAATGTTATCAGTATGAAAAACAAAACTGTCAGGCAGGCTCTACCAGCAGTGTGTTAAAGCCACTATGCCTTACCTGCAGTATTAAAGTCATCACTTTCACAGCCTGAGTGGAATTTATTCACAGTGTAATACAGCAAAAAGCTTTATTTGCAAAACACCAGAACGTCAGAGGCCAGGTTGAGCAAAATCTTTATTGACCGAGAAGAGCAACCACAAATGATGATAGAATATACAACCCCACCAGCATGCCAGCGTTTTCATAGAAACTGTACAATGTGAAGGAATGTATGGAGCAGGAATTAATAATTATCATCAGAAGAAGAAGAGGATGAGGAAGGAACAAACAGAAGCTTTACATCCATGTGTTTCGGTACAGTACGAGTTTGCTTCATATTTAATGTCACCGGTCAGTCGTGTTTTTAAAACCTTCATTCATCATTTAAATAGCGAGCATGTGTTTTCTCTTGTAGTGTCACCTGACTGTTCATGTCAGTTTTCCTCTGTCTGCGGGTGAGACCAGACGCCGCCGAGGTCTCCGGCAGCAGCAGACGGCGCCTGGCTCAGCCTCCTCCACACCTGACTGCAACCAATGAAGCGATCTGAACGAACGAGGGCGGGGGGGGGAAGAAAATAAAAATCTAAAATGTTTTTACCGTTTTTTCTCCATGTGATCGTAGTTGGTGCAAAGGCCTCTTGGCTAAAAGAAGCCAGAGTGCCAGATTAAAATTTCTCCAATTGTTAACATTCAGTTCCCTCCGATTACAGGAAGCGTTTTACGTGGAGGGGGCAGTGGGCGTGTGCAGAGCTGCCATTCAGTAACCTGTATAAACAGTCTCCACTACAACAGGGCTACAGGTGGTTATTCGTTGGTAGCGAGAGCGAGCCCTTCGTATACAGACTACTTGATCGCGAGCGCTGCTCGTGCACACAAGGCATGCTAAAAAACATTAATCGATACGTAAGGCAGCTACTTTTTATACTTTCCACTCCCTTGTTCACTTTGGCCACGCCTCCCATCTGACAGGGAGCGTGCGAGTACATTTAGGGAAGAAAAAGAGGCGGCTTAGAGCAGCTCTGAATGAATGTGTTTCGTTTCGTTTTTCTTTCAAGGCAGGTACTGGTAATCATATCAAAAGACAGCGAGCGAGTAGGTGAGCAAAAGAGCGGTTGGCGAGCGGGCAGACGGGGAGGTGGATGCTGGGGGGTGGTGCTAAGAACAGCTGATTAACTGTGGTGTGAATACAATCACATTACACAACCATTGATACCATTATATAAAAAAAGGCAAACAAAAGTTGATTGTACAGTTGCTTTTCCACATGTACTTATACTGAGAGAGGAAGACACCATTCGGGGGAGGGGGGGGAGGGGGCAGGACTTAATCTCTTGAAGCAGTGAAAAACCGGGGACAAAAACAGGAAGCAGAGGGCGGCGGGCGCGGGAGTAAGGTGCTACTTGGCACAGCTCGGTGGGGTGCGTGAGTGCATGGACAGAGGTGGGCTCGTGCGCAACCAATGAAACGTTGAGCAGGAAGGGAGGTGATGGACGGACAGACGGGGGGTTAGGTTGCTGCTACTGCTGCTGCTACTGGTGCTGACAGAGCGGGGCGGGTGGGGCGTTAAGACAGTGAGGCGTGAGATAAGGCATGAGAGCATGAAATGCACGACAAAAACAAAAAAGGCAGAAATGGCGGTGGACGTGGCAGGGATGGGAGGAGGATGAGAAGGAAGATGGAGGAGGAGGGGAGGGGCTGAGGGAATCCCTTGCGGCCCCCCCTACACCCCCAGCTCCAAACACAAAGGCCTCTTTTAGTCTTTCCAGTCTTTCTTGATGTTCAGGTTCCACTCCCAGGACAGGTGGTCGTGCTTGTCGTCGTCAGTGAACTTGGATTTGATGACGTAGTTGCCGCGGGCCAGCATGCCCTTGGGCGCCTCCTCCACCGTGGTCAGGAAGTCGTATTCAGTACCACGCGGCCCATAGCTGCCCACCATGTAGTCTGACTTGTCAACTGTCGACAAATGAGAGGAAACGTTAGATCTTTACATCACATTTACACGCCAACGCATCAGATTGAACAACGCAGGTGTTCACAGGCTGGTAATTACCAACATGTGGGCCATGAAGGCACTGCAGGGCCCGGAGGAGCCAGTTACAGCAAAAAAATAAAATAACAGCTTTATAGGACGTTAAATTTTTAAATATACGTGGATATATAATTATAAAAGATCACTATGATGGGCTGTCACGAGGTTTGACTGCACAGCAGGAGATGGAGATATTAAGAGAGGACAGCTGGACGTCAACCCAGCAGCAGGAATGCTCGTCTGTATGAGGGGGAGTAAGAGCAGCACTGCTAGAGCTCTGCAAAACAACAACCAGTGAGATACTCGTGTGTCAGAAACAGGAACACTCCCGTTCCTCCTCACAGAAACGAGCAGATACCCGTTATCTCCGCCACACTCTTGATCTGGGAAACCTTTGTGTGGATGTGCTATCCTGGAGGAGCTAGACTGAAACTGAACGGGCTGCAGGAAGCAGCTCATCCTTATTTTGGGGAGTGCTCTTGTTTCCTCTCCTGTGCACCTGTTGTCACTTCAATTTGCACCAAAAAAGGTGAGATAGATTCACAACAGTCTATTATTCCTAACTGTAATGACTTTGAGTCATTCTGTGATTCCCTTAAATTTTTATTAGAATAAAAATCCAATTAAATATTTAAAAAAGAAGCTAAACATGCAAAACACAAACATAGGCTTTAAAAAGAGCGCGAGTCTGCTGCTTTAGCTCCGTATGTAAGAAGGCGAGTGCAGCAGTCCCAGCAGCTGCGTCTCTCCTGACTTTCCTGTCTGTCTTCACTGCTCCACCATCCAAAAAAGGCAAAAATGTTCAAATAATACTTAAAATTTGTATTTTGTGAGAGGCCGTTTTCGATAACTTATAAAGCTTCAGGCCCTGAAGAAGTTCTGGATCACAGAAGGTCTCAGGATTGTTGCTTCATTGTTTTTTCAGCTTGTAACAGTGTTGTTGTGACATGAGACGTCTTATCCACTTTCACTCGCCTTACTTCAGAGCTGCTGTTACATCTGTGGTTACTCAGTATTACCCATTACTCTGTGACTCAGTATCCCCTCTGTGTGCTTAAACACTGTTTTCTGTTTCATCGTAAGGAAAAAACTTTCAAATTTACTGACAAAGAGAAACGTTTAAGTTGTGTGAGGGGTGACTGTGAGACTGAGGCCTGTACGTGTTTGAATGTAAACAGATGTGCTGTAACTGTAGCTAACGCGCAAAGGATAGACAAGATTGTTTTAAACAAGGAGCCCAAGTTAAACAGGCTCATTTTCATCTCGCTCCAAAAGAGCCTTTTTGATCCAGGAAAAAGACTTATTCCACATCAGCGGCTGGCTAGATAATCAGCCCCAAACTGACATTAACAGCTCATTTAGCAAAGTAGCAGCTGTGCATGCTTGTATATAAAAAGACTGATTAGCAGCACAGCTAATGAGCCTCTGGTTGTTGTAGGCTGCTGTTTGGCTGTTAGCACACGGTCAGCTTTACATGCAGGAGCCGCATCCAACCAGTAATGCTGATCTTCAGAGGAACTATGTCTGTAGAGACGTTTTTCACTCACTCTTCATTCCTTTCCTGAACGTCTGCTGCACGTACTTCAGCCCCGACACGATCTCCCTGTTCACCTGAGGACACAAAGACATCACATCAGACATGTGACCGTAAGACAGATCAGTTTTGGAAAGTCTATGGCACTGTGCAAAAGTCTTGAGCTGCCCCTCATTTCTTTAAACTGCTTCCAAGGAGCCAGACTTTCTTCTGACTTGATCAAAAGTTCTTGAGGCTTTCTGAAGAAAGTGGTTTTTGGACATTGGCTGCTTTTTCACTCATTTTTAGTCCCTGGACATGACCTTTTTCAGAGAAATGTTTTTTTTTTTTTTCCTGTTAAACTAATTAACCCTGAACTGTGAATAATTCAAGCCTAAAAATGCACCTAACCTGAGGGTGAACCAACATTGGGTATAAATATAACATCAACTCGTTACTGGCTGCCTCTCACAGAAACAGAATTTGGTCCCATTTCTTCTATGAAACTATGAACATGACAGGATAACACAGTCTGACAGGCATACAATACAATTTCTGCACCAAAAAGGTGATTCCCAACGTGCTTTTAGCTGAAAACTGTTTAAGCTGATAAAAAGCCTCTTTTCACCCTGTGAGCATCTACTACAACTCTCCTGCTACCAACTAATGTTTTAATGAGAGCACAGATGACCTGACACCAATTACTTTGAGATTTTGTATTTTTTGTTATTGAGTGGCTACAGATGGCTCTTTGTGGCTCTGCTTTGTAATTGTGATGTGGTTCCAGATAAATAACAATGAGTGTCTCTTGTCTTTTTGTTGCTATTTACGTCGTCTGAGCCCACATTACACCCAGTGGATTCACAGGAAGTGAGCAATATTTCCTATAGTTAATGGCAGCAATCTGCCAACAATATTTCTGTAAAATGTGCCTTAGAGGATGGCTGTCGAGTCCTGTCCAGTGACCCAAACTTCACAGATTTGAAAACATCGCTATCAGTGGAATAGTTGTACATGTGACATGTTCTGCAAATAACAAGGACAGATGCACTCATTTCTTAAACAGACCAGCAGCTCTCACCTTAAAGCTGATCTTTATTCTGTATTCTACTCCCTCCTTCAGGACAAAGGCCTGCTTCTTAAAGGCTTCCAGGTCTCCTGTGAGCAACAACAAACACAGACAAATCAATATAAGGTCCAAACTTCAGTGACAGTTCACTTCAGCATTTTTTAATTTCTATCTGTTATATGGACTAGTGCCATCGATTCATTCATGCAATCCTCTCACTCTCACGCTGATCAGTCTTCGCTAACCTGCTTAGCCGCGACCCTTCCTGTGTCGTGTCTTGCCCGCTGGCTCTTTGGCCAGGTTATTATTATTATTATTGTCTTGGATTTCATTAAGCTGCTTCCCCAACAGGGACCCGCAGGTCATGCAGATGGGGGAACTTGAACATCTTGGACTGTAGCTGTCGACAGCAGCTCTCCCTCTGCTGTGGAGATCCGTCGTGAGCTTGACAGCCACTCAAACACAAACCTGCAGCAGGTGGCGCTAAGCTGAGCTCACAAAGGCAGCAGAGGAGAACAATACCACCGTCATCAGCTGCAGTCCAAGATGAGACTTACTGGAGAGGCAGCTGAATATATGATTTCTCACAAATAAATTAGTAAGTAAAACATTTGCATATGAAAACTGGTAAAAAGCGTGAGCTAGACAGTCTGCAGGGCACAGAGCTGTTAGGACATCACATTTTACTTCACAGTGACTTTATTCGTTACCGTCTCTTTTGGCAAAAATGAATTTAAAAATAAATGTAAAACACAAATGCATGAAGGTCTAAAAATAAATAAATCATATAAAATTAAAAAGGTAAAATTACACAATTATCTAAAATACTGAGTTTTGTTTTTTTAAACCGATACAATGTTGATATTTCACAGCACAGCTGTACTGAGTGCACAGTTACTACCAAAGTACTTGTTACGCTGTGAGAATCCAGCGTAACAAGTACCAAAGCACAAGTCTTTACCCTCATGTTTCAATCTTAAAGATTCACTGAACAGATGTTATCGTAGCTCCTGTAACCATCCACCAACATCGCTTCACTCTGTAGACCTCTACAGAAACATCACTGTGAGATAAGTAGGTGTTAATTATAATGCAGATCGTCTCTTTTAGATCACAATCGTGAGGTGAAGCTCGCGAGTACAAAATGAGCTGCTTCTATTCTGAGGACTCACATACTGCTGCATACAGTGAGCTCCCACTTCAGCCTCTAAGCTTTTGTTTTACATCTAGTTTACTTAAAACAGTGTATGACCTTAGATTTTAGTACTGAGCTGTTGACTGTGACTGTATCAGTTTATATTAAAAAGAAATAAAAACGAGTGGCTCAAACTTGGAGGTTAATCGACCATAAACAATTTAAAACTGCTTTTAGAGACGTCAGGCTGTTTCACTTCACCTAAACAGGATGAAAATGTCACCGAAGCATCTTGTCTTCTGTTTTAAACGATGTGCACCTTTTACCTTTACAGCCGCACCTTCCTCTGTTATCTACCCCTTCCTGAAAGCACAGACCCAGCAGCTGACTAGTCAGATGTTGTTAGCAATATTCCCCACAGAGTGACATGACCTGAAAGCATTTACATGGAAACCATGATGGGAGCTCTTCAAATGATCTAAATACTGAGGAAAGCTGCTTCGGTGCTTCGTTATTGCCTCCCTTAGCAGAGGATACACTGACGAACGGTTCACCATCTACTACTAACAGAGAGTCTTGTTAAAAGCACAAGTTAAACTGGATCACTTCTCTAAAAGTGTCCTAATGTCTTAACAAACATGCTTTTTTTTCTGTATACACCCTGTGTGTCTGTGCTGTCCTCCTCTATCCTGTTCTATTGTTACTCTGGCACAGAAAACAAAGCTGAGATTAAAAATGTGCAGAATATAAGTGATTAAGAGAAGAGGAGACACAGGAGACATTTTTGGACAAGGAAAGCTTTTGGTCTAGAGAAAGTAAAGTTATTAGTTGTCATACTTCTACGCTACAAGCCTGTCACGCAAAAACTCACAATCCAACACCTGAATCAAACGCATATACGAGGCTCAGTATTGTGCTCAAGGACACTATGTCAGCTGGCAACTTAATAACTGACCTTCTGATTGGTACTGCATCAAATCACCCACTAATCTGTAAACCACTAATTTCATTATATCTGAATTTAAAGGTAAAATGTTTTTTTCGGAAAGTTGAGTAATTTCTTGTTTGTTTGTTTTTTAAATTACAGTCTTAAATAATCCAGATTATAACAGTTTCAGTTTTTTGCCTTAATCACGCTGCCCTGCGCAACATTTACATCCCTCCCTTTGTTTCCTACAATCAGTGAGTCCTCGGGACACTGAAATCATCTGGCAGTCCCCGTGGGAGCTGACTGCCATGCTGACCGTTGCTGCCCCGTTGTTCCCAGGCCTCTAAAAAAGGCTTTTAAACTGAGCTGTTTCTAGCATGTTCTTGCTGAGTAGAGTGTGTCCTCCTCTTCCTTTGAGTCCTCTTAAATCCAAGCTTCACAAGAAACCAACAACAAAGAAGGAAGTGAGCCCAAACTCAGAAATATTTTGAAGTTCAGACAGTTTGTGTTCCAGTTTTATTCCCTGCTCCTGAAGTACAAAAACAGACAACTTAAACTAGTCTTTGCTCCTTCTCCTTTACCTTCTTCATCCTGCAAGCTTCTTTTTATCACAGTCTCTGTGATCACAGAAGTAAGAGTCTTATGTTTTGGGCCAGTTTGTAAGTCATTTGAACCTGAAACTGTGAGGTCGCATTTTATCATCAACCTTATTAAACGTTTTGGTTCCTTCCATAAGAGAAGAAATGACTGTGCCATGAAACATCTTAAAAATATTACTTTCAGGGACCTTTTATTGAAAAGCAAAACATGTTTTATCTCCAAATACAAAGACAATGGGGACAATTCATTTTAACGTCTCCTGGGGCTTCGTTAGCCTGACAATATTCAGCTTTAAAGACAGACACATGAGCATAGCTGAGGGCTATCTGTGACTTT
Organism: Oreochromis niloticus; assembly: GCF_001858045.2. NCBI lineage: Eukaryota > Metazoa > Chordata > Actinopteri > Cichliformes > Cichlidae > Oreochromis > Oreochromis niloticus. The sequence goes on along the minus strand of NC_031971.2, from coordinate 38,071,961 downwards.
AAACTACAATTAATGGCAGGATTTTTGAAAAAGTCACAGTCACACTGGACTATTGTGCCTTTATTTACCGAGTGGACAGTCACAACTTTATCTGAGAAAGCAGTAAAAGCTGCAACGAGGAACAGGACAAAATGTCCTGGACTGATCCGAATCTAGGCCAGCTGGGCCCGAAGCTGAGGAGTGAGAAGATGCAGTTCAGACCTACAAGATTATAAAACTCTGGAATATTTTGCATTAACTTTTAAATTAGTGCCACGAATTTAAAAACTAAATCTAGTCTCTGTAGTTTGTCCATTTCTCTCTGCTTCTGGATGTGTCGGTAAATCTTATTAGCGTTAACAGCAGCAGATTCAGACCTTCACAGAGTAAGTGCTGCTGGATGGAAATATAATAGGCAGAGTCTGTACTGGGGGTGCAGGACAAACACTTCTGAGAGCTCTGAAACAGGATGAAAATGATTTGAAAGAAAATAATGGTGTGTGAAAATGTGATGGAACAACACGTTGTTGACTTTGGCAGCGTGGCCTCGAGTCTCGAGTCCCCCACCAACACCACTGGACCTCTGACAAGGAGATTTACTGGCCCATGAGAGAAAAAATGCATTTCAATTATTTCATAGATGGGAGCCTGGAAATTAATTTTCCCAAGGGGCAACATGAGAAACTGGAACCTGACTGTACCAATAACACGAACCTGCTCGATATTAATTTTATCTCTCTTATTAACTGTTATGGTTAATAAGATTATTTTATTTAATAAAACATAGACATTTGGTGTCCCTGTATCGATACAATACCACAACATGATACAAAATATAGTGATACTATCCAGTATAGATTTTTCACCCCACCCCTATTTGTTTGTGAGTTTGTCTCAGCAGTTTGCTTCACAGGTGACCTCATAACTCTGAATAAACTCAAGGATGCTCAATTATATCCTCTCATATTTACAATGATTTTGTTGTGGTATCAGCAGATTCCTCTAGCTTTAAACAAAATAAAAATTGAAAAAATAACTGAGGTGAGGATGTTGGTGGGACACTGAGTTATCCAGGTACTCCTGGAGTCACACACAAATGTTTTTTTCACAGTGCCAGCCACGATCCCTGCCAGCCTGCCTCTGCAGCAGGTGCACATGGGTATGAAGAAGGTCCCCAGGCAGCTGGGAAATAGCAAACAACTGAAAACCTAAAGCAGTGGACCAGAAGAGACAAACCCGGGCCACTTATTAATAATCCTTCCCCAGGTTCCCCTACAAAAACCTGCCCCCCCACCCCGCCACACACACACCTGGTGGAATTTTACTTTTAAAGGAATAGCACAAGTCTAATTAGTAACCCAGCAGTTGACAGAGGCTACAAATGGATCCGCAGCTGACCAATCAACAGTTCCAATGTGGCGCCATTAGTTATCGAACACTGAATGTTTGGATTCAATCAGAAACTTCTACTTGATTTCTGCCTGAACACAGACTCACCACAGAGGTCCAGGACCAGCGGCTCAGGAGCACTATCACAGACCAAACTCATCCGGATCACCTGGACATTGGGAACATTGGGATCTGAGACAGGATCAAAGAAACAGGTGATTCAGTACAGACATAGCAAACATGCTAAACATGTGTCTCACACTACCCAGATTACTGCTGGCTGCTCCACAGTTTATATTCATAACTTTTATTTATCCTTAAAGACATTTTAAAGTCATTTTCACATGCGGTCTGCTTAGCCCAGACATTTATAGGAGGTCTGCATGTGATGTAAGAATCAGCTACGTGTTTGAAGTGTTTGAACTCAGGGGAGCTGAAATCAGGACAGGCTGCTGTAGTTGGGACAGATTCTGCATTAATTACTCTTCAGTTTGTTCTCAGTCAACAATTCAAACTTTTCTCCTCATGGCAGGAAGCGTGCTGATCATCAGTGTTTGACGGACAACACTAGGCCACAGGTTACTATAAAGACATACAACTCCAGCTTAGTCCTGTTTTTGTTTTTTTTTAATAAAATACATAATGCATCAAACAGGGGTGTAACAGTTCAGTGACAAACCAGAAAAAAACATCTGCTTTATTGTAACACAGCACCATCTTCCTGCACTGTGACACCTACAGGCACCTCTTATGTATTGTTGAAGCAGTTAACAAGAAACACATCAGAGTAATGGACTTTCTTTGTTTATCATTAAATCAAATAAACATATTTTTTTCTGTTTTTAATTAATCACTTCTAAAGAAAAAACGAGATACAATTTGAACTGTGGTTTTGGAGAACACACACACGCACACACACTCAGACACACACAGTGTATTACCAGCCTCAGAGATCCCAGGGCCAAGCAGGGCTTCCTTATATTTGCGTAGGCTTTCGTCATCCTTATCCAGCTCATGGATCTCCTTCACTGACTTCTGGGCTGGAGGTCTGTAGTTCACTGGCTCTGGCTCTTCATTTTCAGCGGCGATAGCTGCTAGCTGCTCTGTAGTCACGTCATCGTCAGCCATGTCTGGAGAGGGAAAAATGTGAAGAGTGACGGTATAGTGAGCATGGGAAAGAAAGCAGGTGGGCAGACGTCCTATATTCTTACTAACACTTGTCTCTTGGGGAGGCAAGTGTTTTGTTGTAAACAAAAAGACAAACTCTGCTGTGTTTAGCATTTTATGTCATCTAATCTCATTTCTTTGAAGTAGTAATAATGAGAGGGGAGTCATGAACGAGGCGTCAAGCATCCCATGATGCAGTTATTTAGGTCATATGAAAACAACTGTGTTCCCTTGGCAAGGCAGACATGAGTCTGGTCTTTTTCACCTCTATTACATTCATCCAAGCAACAGCTTCACAACAGTGTACACAGCAGATGTCATGTATATTTGTTTTTCTCAGCGATGTTATCAGGGAAGATTTTCAAGGATAACAAGAACAAAGAATAACATTTGTTTCGTCCTCATAAACCTCCAAATAAGGAAGCCATCTCATTTATGTCAGGAAAGCAAGATGATCGAGTTAATCTGATGCAGAGACAATGGGTTTGTGTTTCATTTGCACAGAAACTAACTGTGTGTTCCCGTTTTAGGGAGGCTAATGCCAAAAAAATTTCCACCGCTCAAACACACAGTGTAACAAAAGCAGGAAGAGCTGTGCTTGGACCGAGAGTCTTAAAGCTCACATTAAAGTCCCCCCCTCCCACCCACAGCAAAACAGAAAAAAAACGCAGGCCCTGAATGCACCACTAGCACTCCAGCATACATCGCTTACAATTACACTTTAGTGCTGGTTGTTTATCTTTAATCACTTAAGAGCAGCCACTTTAATGTTGTAAATAATTACAGGAGCATTTTTAAAAAACCTAAAAGGCAGCTCTGCACACAACGAACTCTCAGTAATGTGGAAAAACCAGCAGAGAGAATTCAGGACGTAAACTTTGCTCAGATGCAGTGACTACTGCTTCACAGGGCTGCTCCATTATGGCAAAAAACATCCATGCCTAGACTAGACATTTAAAAGAATGTCAAGCGCATGAATGGAGCCATTTGAGGTGGTCCAGGCATCTGAACAGGACGCCTCCTGGACAACTCCAACTTCGAGAGGTGTTTCGGAGACATAGGAGGAGAATTTAAGAAACAAGATGTATTTACTGAACTTATAATATTTTACAGGGGATTTTCTTAGGATTTATGTACAATTTCAATAAAATGTTTTATTTAATAAATAGATAAATGTAACAAATAAAGGGGTACACAGCTGTGGTGGAGGACGTACAAGGTTATGTCATAGCGAGTACTCTTAAGGGAAGCTGCTGGTCCCTGCCAGCCTGCAGCCTGTACTGCAGGATGTTTGTGGTAGATATTGGACCTGCCCACCTCAGAAGACCTGCGTTAGCAGCCACAAAGACAGTGATAGCAAACCGTTCAGAGTTTGGGTGAGGGATGCTGGCAGGTGTACTCATTTGTCTTTCTTCTAGAACATGTTCGCCTATGGAAACTTGTTAGTTTTTCTCCTTCCAGGCAGACCAGGTTTTTCCATCATCTTGGTCAAAGCTGAACACGAGCGAGTCCGAGCTTTCAGGGAGGGGCGAAAGCTCACTGCTGTACAGGAAAAGGATCCAAACTGAGCAGATGTGTTTCCTCTGACTATAAAAGTTAGTGAAATAATGTCAACATGCACGATAGAAAGATCTGTTGCACCATGATCGTTTTAGTCACTATACTCTTGATTTTTTTATAATCCGTTCTTATTTATTAGGTGATATTTAACTAGGCTGGGCTTTACACGTTTTTCATAACTGATAAAAAAATTAACTGCTAAGTCAACATCACTATAATCTGCTTCAGTTAGTTCAAAAATACAGCAAACGTAGCTGTGAACTAATTGTACCTCCATCTCCACCCAGCAGTGCTCAGCCAGCAGTGTTTTAATACCTCTATGACATTCGTTTACATTTCAGCAGCAACAGATGGATTAAATGCTTCGAGTCTCCAGCCTCAGATGCAACACTGTGTAAACTGTGGCTGTAACTAAGACTGGAAGTTTTAAAAGTACTGTGGCTAATGCAAATGTCCCAAATAATTTTAGTGATTACTGATTATTGTGATACAAATCGTAAGTTTGCGTTTGTCTCCATACTTCTCTCTTCTCTTATGAACTGCCTAAACTAGCAGGCATCATAGAAATATCTATAAGCAGCACAGAGGTAAACTATGCGAGGAGCCGCAGCCATAAACATGCCTGAGCAGGAGCCAAAATCCTGCTCAAATTTTCCTCTTTTCTATTCCTTACAAATCCACCATTATATATACACAATTTCTTGCACCTGAAGGAACCAAGAACGTGTGACTAAAGTAAGACTTCAAGAACATCTGCAAAATGTGATTATTATCTGCTGGTTGCACAAATTCTCCTTAATCAAGCAGAACCTTTAAACACCTAACTTTTATTTTACTGAGGTCAAGTTCATGTTGTGACTTCAGATATACCTCCACTCAATAAAAATAAAATGCATTATTAGAGCCATGTACAATGATAAAAAACCTGTTGGTTTTTTTAAAATAAAATCTTCATTTGAGTTCATGTTTTGCATAACTAAACTGCAGATTAAACTGAGGTAAAATTTAGATCACGGTTACTCGATGAGGAGTGAAACTCCTGGCATTAACTCTTAGCTTTTTATTTATATTTTTGGTTTGCATGGTCTCCCTGTTATGAAATTCTTCTAAAAGCTAAATATTTTTTCCCACTGAGCACCTGGGCAAGTACATCAGTCTTTTACTGGTAGCTTGTATATTTTATTGTCTCACACAAGGCTAATTTAATCCCTTTATATACTGCTATCTTATTCTGTGAAACCATATAATAATTTATTAGTAAATTTAAATATTTAAAAAAAAAATTTAAAAACGTGTGTAGTGGAGTAAATCCAGTACCCCTCTTTAGACTTACCCTGCTGCTATAAAGAGAGACTGGCTGCTGTCAGCCTGCAGCAAAGTTTACAAGAAATCTGCCAGATTTAAAGCTCTAGTTGTTTATCTTCAGCTTTCATTTCATCTTCTTCTTAATATACTTGTGCTGCCGCTGTTTAGTCCTCTCAGGTCAAAGTCATCAGTGACAAACCCCACCCTCACCTTCACTTTAACTGTAGGAAAATCTCCATTTACTTTATTCTCCAAAGTTTGGTCAATCTGGCAACACAGAAAGTGATCATTCTGACACAGTTTTACGCAGAGTGTGAGCCTAAAGAGCCGTGATGTGACTGATGTGTTATTTTTCTTCTGCTCACTTTTATAACTGATGGTTGGTTGGTTCAATAAATGTGTACTTAAACTTCGTTACACTGAGGCTCTGTTTAATCAGAAGGTCAGTGGATTGATTTCCTCCAGTCCATCTGCTGAAGATACCGAACCTCGAGTTGACCCTGATGCATTCATCAGAAGGTCAGAAGGTGTGTGTGTGTGTGTGTGCGTGTGCGCATGTCAGATAAAAGGTGCTTTTGTGCAGAGCGCTGCATGAATGTCTGTGTGTGATTAGGTGCTTAATTTGAGTGCACAAATTAAGCAGAAAGGTGCTATATGAGTACCAGTCCATTCACCATTTAAGAGAAAGCAAAACAATCTACAACTGTCCACTTTAGCTCATACTGGGCTGTATGTAACCTAACTAAAATAAATTGGCCACCCCTGATTTTGACCTTGAGTTGCATTTTGAGTGAGCTGTCAACCACACAACTCAAGTGAATAAATTTTAGGATATTCACTTTGTATTTTTATTAATAAAAGCACAAATGTACCACTGCCTGCTCAGCCACTTTTTCTCCACACAGTGAGGATAAAATATTTCTATTTAACCTAATATGATTAAATTTGGACAACCGAATATGTTTTCATGAGGAGTAAGGACACCTGTAACGTCAATACCTCACGGGATTAGCAGAGGTCTGAAATATGGAACAGTCACATTTTCAGATAGTAGAAGTTACCTTTCAAATGAACTATCGTGCATGCGTTTAAGCACTACGGTTCTCCTGTCACAAGCTTTTCCATTTGAGCAAACATTCAATAAAAAGGTTAAAAGTTTAATTTCTGGCAAGCTGATAAATGTATTTTAGAATTAAATAAATTAGTATAATAATATTTGTGCTTTTATTTGAGGAAAGCTAAAAAAATTCCATGTTTTATGAATGTCTAAAAGATAGTATCCTCGTGTGTTTTCACTTTCAACAGTTCACGTGCTCTCACAGGACATGATGTAAGAAGTTAATAAAAGTGATATTAAGAAGACTCCCCTTGTGCTGTCATGCCAAATATTAACATTAGGACATTTCATGAGTGGACTAGAACCCAGTTTGACAGACCCGCCCCACACAGCCTTCAGCAGGCTCACAAACAGGACGGGAAGCTTAAAGAAACTTCAATTTCACAAACAGAGGAAGCAAGCGGGAGCCTGTAGCCTCATCAGCGCAGTGTGTCACTATCGTTTACATCCTCTGTTTGGTGTTGAGTTCTCTTGAGTTCATCTATTTTTGTATCAAACACTAAGAACAACAACCTGCAGGGCAACAGCCAATCCAGACTGTTACCCCTGCAAACCTCATGCAAACATTAAATATAAATTAAAAACAGAATTTAACAGAGACATGGAGGTTTCCGCCTGCTGTAATTTTGAGCAGCAATATTATGAAAATTACCGGCGACTGGTGCTACCCCTTTGTTGCCTTGTTCTTAGGTTATCGCATTCACAAGATTTTCAGAAAACTTAACCTCTGACATTCAGGTTGAGTTCACTGAGATATGCATATAGATAATACCTATAGTAATAATTTGAAGCTCCGAGGTCGCCTCATTCTCGAGTTATCGCATTCACAAACTTAGGTGTCCGTACTGCCCGCCCGCACAGCAGGGAGACAACAATACCCTGCAAACAACAATGTTTTGCTCATGGACGATGATGTCAGGGATCAACGATGGTCAAGGTTAATGTTTGTTATGCATTTCTGTGCATGTTAGTCAGCGACCGTGTGCCTGTGTATGTGTCTGTCTGTTTAATGCCATCTGTAATTGCTTTTTAAAGAATCATCCAGATGTTACAACATGTTCAGAACCTGCCGACGGCCTACATGTTAATAATTACTGTTAATAATAATTTACTATCCAAAATAACAGCCCCACGTCAGTGCTTAAAGTTTTGCGGACCCCATGTATAGTTTTACAGACCTGCAAGATAAAAAAATAAAAAACCTTTATTTGTTTTTGTTTTTTAACTATAAATACAAATTAATTTAATGTGTATAACATTATTTATGTTTTATACTCATCTAAATCTGAAAAACAATGTTACAAAAGCCTTGAAATAAATCTAGTCTAGTACACCCTGGGCTGCTGCCAGTTTAATTAAGTTAACAGTTAATCTGCATAAATAGGCTTTTATTCTAACTTCTATAGCTTTAACATGGATTTTTCTCTGTGTAAGGCAAACGGTGGCGTATGCGAGGAGCTGAAAGTTTGCTTTATGTCATGTTTGCGCTGGTTGTTGATGTGGATAGACGAAGTACTCACACCAGCTGTTTATCAGAAAGGTTTTAATAGTTTTGGACCAGAGAAACGTGTTTTTTCTTTCACTGCAGCTGAATTCACTGTCTCGGTAACAGCGCCGCCTCCCCGCTTTTCACCACGTGTCTGTAGACAGACTGTGGCTCCACGTTAAACTGTGACAGCATCATCTCCACAGCTGCTGTTGTGTTTTCAGTCTTTTTGTTGAGAAATGTAGGAACTACCTGGCCTGAATCTTCTAATACTCCACGTCACTATTTCATGTCTATTTTAGTCACAAACGTGGATGACATGCTTACAAAGCACTGAAGCAAAGAAGTTACAATGAGGACTTTTTATAATCAAATGGTTTGCATTAATCAATAAATCTGGATAATTTTCTTCAAAGACTAACATATAAGAAAAATCTGAGCCTGACCTACACAAAAACTGGGAATATAAAATGTCTTGTAGGAGCAGTCGAAAATAAGTGAGCCAAACTCTTCTCAGCTTTGAGGTGAACATCTTAAGCGACTACCAATGTGAGCGAATTATACCACTGATTGATTTATCACTGGGTGGTAAATACATTAGTGGGTTACCTAAGCAACCAGAGTCTGCAATGTCCACCAATGCAACCAACAACCTGGACACAATGAGCAAATATATGTGAACTGGGCTTCATAGGTGCTACTATATAACCATTTAAATGAGAAATAACATGTTTATAAAATAAATATCTTTTTATAAATATCTTTTTTTCTTTACAGCTTTTGTGGAGTTGGAAATACAGACTGACCTCCTTGTATTATTAATGTGTAATTTATTTGCCAAAGAGAAATTATGAAATATATTAAATAATATTTTGTCATTTGTCTTTTGCATTTATTGAATTTCTTTCTTTTTTCATCCACTGGGGTTTTTAAGTAGTTTAAATGTGTTCTGTTAGTGGACCAACAGTAGCACTGAGGAGAGAACAATTATGGGGACCTGCATTAACTGTGCACCCACCTTACCAAATCTGTCAACACTCCTGTTTTTCCCAGTTTCTCCCATATTTTAGGACCATCCACAACAGCCTCACATTTTAAAGCTTTTCGTGTTTTCTGTGTTTAAATAATATTGCACAAGCTGCCAGACTATCTATGAAACAGTCTACACATAGAATGCATAAAAACTGCAAACTATTTCAGCACATCTATCAAAGCAATCTGATTCTCATTGGTCCAACCTCAGCGTAGACAAACCAGGTAAGGGTTAAACAAACTAACTGCTACCTTAGCTGTCTGACTACTTTAAGTCTCTTTAGTGCAAAGATTCAGTAAAGAGCGATATATCTGGCTCTTCAGACGTGCTTAGCAGGTAATTATAGGGCTGCACGATTAATCGTTAAAAAAATCGCGATCTCGATTCATACTTATGTGCGCTCTCATTTCCAAATGACAACGATTTTTAAAAAAAAAGAAAAAAAAAGAAAAAAAAAAGACGACGACGATTGTACCGCATTTTGATCCGGGACGTAATCTGCATGAAAACAAGCGCTCCCTCTTCCTGCTCAACAAATGACAAGGGCGGAGCCTTATACCACGTGATACAGAAGCTGTGCCGTGATGCTCAAATTGGCAGGGAAAAAACAACGGAGAACACGTCAGGGATGACGAGAAAGAGACAGGAGAAAATTTGTCCCGGTCAACCACCCAAACATCAATAACGGGAACCTTATACAGCGCTTCCCTATACACGTCGAACTCCCGCAGGCACAAAGAAATTACGGAGGCTATTACTTATCACCTGACCAAAGATATATCAACACTGTGCAAAACGAGGGATTTAGGAAAATGATCAACACCCTAGACAAACGCTACACAGTGCCGTCCCGCAACTATTTTTCTATTGTTGCACTACCTGTTCTATACACGCAGTGTCCAGCAACGGTGGAGACAGAATTTCAAGCAGTACAACATTTTGCGGCAACCACAAAATGTGAGGCATTTATTGTTTTTATGTTTATTTATTGTTTTTATGTTCAGTTTCAACTGTTACGAAGTTGATGTGCAGTTAATAAGTGCAATAAATATTTATATTGGAAAAGAAAATCGTGAGAGAATCGTGATCTCAATTCTAAGCAAAAAAATCGTGATTCTCATTTTATGCAAAATCGTGCAGCCCTAGGTAATTATTAAATTTGGTACAGTTTGAAAGAAATTAAATCGAACTGAGCTTTATAACACATTAAGTTAGTCTTCAACAATGTATAAATGAAACATAAAACAAAAATGGTGCCCTCTATCAACCAAAGTAGTGTCACCAAAATTATTTCACACATCACAGTCAGGTGAATATGCTACAACAGGTAAACTGAAAGTCTTTAGATCTCCAGAAAGTCTTATAATTTCCAACTGTTGCAGCATTTCCCTTTGTATGATCTGAGAAGATCTGAGTTCCTGTATCGATTTGACATCACTGAAATGGCGGTACACTCGTGTTCAATCCAGCCATGCTGCACGCCATACACAAGCCAACAGTTTGTTAACAGCTGAAAGGGACTCCAGCTACATTCAAGAACAGCAAAGACGGGGAATGAGATGCTCCAAGGGAGTAGCTGTGTCTGCTGCTTTAAAGAAAGACTTTCGCTGTGTGGGCGTGAGTTTGTTTCTCTGCTGTGAAAACGTTAACGCCAACAAGTAAAAAGTCAACAAACCGGCGCCAAAGTGCCATTACATCTATCTGACCTTCATAATGGGCAGCCTGTTAATGAGTAACTCCATCTGCAAAGAATTTAAGTTTTGTTAAAGTGTATAGAGCCTAACAGATGATTATTTATTATTTAGGTTCATCATCAAATCATTTCACACTCTATACACATCTGACAGAAGAATGAACCTATATAAACCTATATAAAGGCTCACTTAGAGAGAAGTGATAAGAATACTATAATATATCATGCAATCTCTAAATCGTATACTTTTTAGTTCATAAACCAGTTCCTGAAAGGTCTGACTGTGATTTTGTCGTTTGTAATCTAGATAAGTTTAATCCCAGATGAACAGAGTAAGAACAACATACACTAAAAACAAAGTGTGACTGTTCTTTTTGTGGGGCTTTTTTTAACGTATTGATCTCTAACTGACACACAGAATTAATAGTTCGTTGGTCAAAGTGTGTTATTGTTTGCCTTAGGCAGGCATATAAACACAAAGACTTTCAGAGTTTCCTATATTTATTTTTCCTGCATTAAATTAAATTAAAAACAAAAGAGCTCTTTAAATGAAATTTAATGAACGTATGTTTATTTTAAAGATAATATCACGGATCTTTGCAAATTTTCCTCAATTATGTAATATCCGCGAGAGAACCCAGATGAACCGCAGCTGCCATGGTGATAAAATAGTAAATATATCTGTCATTATTAGCCGGCTAAGAAACCTCTTTTTGACAGCACGGCAGTTTACGCACGCCACTGGTTCATTAGCCTGAACGATTAAACTCATTAATACTGAACAATGTGGCTCAACTTTTCCTGCCGCCCCCCCTCTCACAGGGTGGGACTGAGGAGAGAGACAAGTGGCTAGCTCGTTAACCGCTGGGAACAATTCAGCCGAGCTAACCGGAGCCTGCAGCTAACATTAGCATGACAAGTTATCATCAGCTGACGGGAGCGGGCGCGACAACGGAGCGGCTTCACGGACGCGCGCCGGTTATGGTTGCTCTAGAGAGGGCGTTAGAAGCTGTCTTCGAAGCTGGAGACGCTTACCTTTAAATTAAATGCAGTAGTGTTTTCAGGAGCCTTTGCAGTAAGTGCGTTCGTTGCTCTCTGGGCTCTCCTGCAAGTATGGCGAACAAGGGGGCGCCGCCCCGTGCGACGCCCGCGCGTCACGTTTCCGGGAGCGTGTCTGCGGCGCGCACGCCCTACGTAGTTGACGCGCTTTCAATGTTAAAAGCTTGTGTTTAGTTTTGGGTTCAGTGGGATAGTTTCGCTCTGCTGTCACACCTTGTACTGTGATAAAAGGTACAGAGGATAACGGTACAGAGGACAGAGGACATTTGTCGTGATAAATGTCCTGTATTTAAAACTCAACTGTGTATTAAAAAAACACTGTGATTGCTTGTAAAACCCCTTGAAGTACATGTTTGTTTGTCTGATTTAAAATCTTTTGTGTCTGCAGCGGCAAATTCTTACAAAACCTACACCTTCTGATAATTTTTTAATCATATATAATATGTAATACGGGTGTAATAAACCATAACTTCACTATAAATCTTGTTTATTACCAATTTATGTGTTCTTTCCATCTAATTCAATTAGTTGTTTTCTGCTTCTTCTTCTTCTTTTCATTTTTTTTTTTTTTGGCCTTTTCCTGGTCTCTTTGGTAATGGCCAAAAATAAAAGTCATTATTATTTATTAATAACCAAGGACCAGTGCCTCGGGGCACTGACTGCAAACACTGTTCCCTTAGTCTTCAGTGAGGCAGGGACAGGCCTCCCCCTGAGGATCTTGAGATATGCATTATTGCATATCTGCAGCTGAAAGATGTAGAAGTTGTAAAGCCACTAATGGCCTTAAAACTAATTATCAGTTACATCAATTCTATAACATTCTGGAAGCCAGTGTACAGATGCAAAAATGAGTGCAGGAAGTAAAAAGGCTTTTGCAGTAGTGTAGACATGAAGAAATACAAGTCTTGTCTTGAATTTTTTTTACATTTTTATAAAATTATAAGATAAAACATGACTACATTAGTTTCACGGTGTGATGCTGAAAGATATCAGTTATGGAAACGAATTATCGAGTAATTTGAATAATTCAATTATAAAAAATTCTTAATACAAATTCTTTGCTTCGATGCTCTGTTTAAGGCACGGCTCACGCCACTGTCGCCATGGAAATGTGAAACATTTGCGACTTAAAAACAGACCTGAAATGGTACTCAGGAGCAGCGTGTGAAGAAAATGTTTGACAATGTTAAGCCCACACACACTGATAACACAACAGCAGCAGTGAGGATGACGCTGATGCAGTTTACACACACGCTGCGAAGAGCAAAGAGGCGGAGCCGGTACAGAGAAGGTGAGCTCAGGTGGAGCGAGAGAAAACATGCTTCTAGTGTCCAAAACAGCAGCTCTGTTCCTGTAATCAGCAATAAAAGATTTACTGGGAAGTAAAGGTAAACTCTTGTCTTAGAGTTCATATACACCATATTTTATTAGACCTTTTGAATGTACCTTAAGTTATTTATGCATTCTTCCACTTAATTGTGTTTTTGTTTAAATTTAATTTAATTTGCACATTAATACAAAGGGTTTAGTTGTCCTTCTTGACGAATGTTTGCATTAAAACATTGCAATTTCTAAAATGGAACCCAAGGAGTTCATTTTGAAAAACCTGCACCCCCCCCCTTTGTATATTTAGTTTTGCTCATTAATAAGAGAAAAGTATTTCCTATCCAATTACTTGATTAAATAATCGAGATTACTCTATTTCTAAAATAATTGGTTGCTGCAGCCCTAATGTCAGTTCAGCTGTACTGAAGATATGAGAGACCACCAAAAAGGAGCAAAGACAATATGAAGAGGTACAAGCAGCAAGATCAAGATGTTGATCCTGTATGAGGAAGAGTACCAATGGTAGGCACTTTGGCAGGTAATTCATTGTGTGGTGCTTTGAGAATGCACCATTACAAAGACAAAGGCTTTAGTTTAGTATATGGATTGAGTAGTTGGCCTGAGCATGGCCAGTCAACATTTGGCACCACTGTGAGGAGTCTAAGAAGACGAGAGACGTTTTTCTAAAGATGACTCAATATCATGAATTTATGTACAAAATCCTTTAAACGTGTCCATGTGTCAAATATACAGTACTGAGTGACAGAACCAGTGTACATTAAAATGCAACTTTTTTTGTTTTTAAATTTACATTCAGCAGTCTGTCATTCAACCATGTTTATACAAAAAAAACAGAGAACAAAGATTCTCATTACAGGTTTAAGGCAACAACAGTTCCTGAATCCTGATAACATGGTTTTATGTTTATAAAAAGAGAAATTTTGAAAATAACACCAAAAAACAAGAAATGGTCCATACAAAATGTCTTTAAAACACAAGGGTCTGATCCATCACATCTGATTAGCCACAAAAAAGAAAAAAAAAGAAAATGATAAAAGGAAGGGGAGCGTCATCCCATCAGAGTCCTTTTAACTGGTGTCCATCTTGCACTAAGAAAGAAAAAAAAAAAAAGAAACCGATTAGAAAATTGTGTTAGCACAATTTAACACAGCATTAACACAGTAACACAGCATTACCCAAATAATTAATGAAACTGATTTTATGCAGCCTGATTACATACTTCAGCATTATAGGCATCCAACTGGGCATCAAGCTCCTCTGCAGAAAGCTGGGGTCTGTTTCCTCCTCCCCTCCCGCGGCCTCTGAAACCTCCACCGCCTCCACCACCACCACCACCACCACCTCGCCGCCTTTCAACCCTGGGCTGACCGAGCCTAGTCCGATCAAAACCTTTGTTTAAGCTGCAAACCGATAAAAAGAAAGAGGGTTACTCCAGAGAACCTGTAACAGCCTAACAAGCTCCCCCCACCCAGATAAATGGAAGAAAACTGATGGAATTTGTTGTGGATTTTGTAATAAATCACTTATCAAATCTCAAAATCCTTGTAATACATAAATTGATTTTTTTGCTGCTTAACATCGTAACCCATTTGCCATGCCTATATGATAATTAACCCATCAACCTTGATTTACAACCCTGGATCCTTTTAAGTATGAAAACAAACAAACAAACAAACAAAAAAACCATACCCCTGTGTATTCTGTCTGTTCTGTGTGTCGAATTCTGAAGTGGCTTGTTGGATTTTCATAGGCCGACCTGGAAAAAAAAAAAAGTATACAAGTATAAATTTAGTTAGATACCATTAACAGTTTACGCAACACCCATGTGCACACGCATAAACAAGAGAACAAGCATGGGAACAAATCCTCACCATCAAGCGGGACGCCGTTATAGTGCTTCATGGCTTTCAGTGCATCTGCCTTATTTACAAAGTGGACGTCTGCGGTTCCTTTACTGCGACCAGACCGATCATAGTGTATAGATGCCTTCTTCAACGCTCCAAACTCAGCAAACAGCTCCTAAAAAGTAAAATCTGGAAAATCAGTGACATTCCTCGGTGTCTGAGGTGAGCAAAATAGAACTGTGCTTAGATAATTACCCTGATATCAGAATCAGAGACACCGAAGTCCAGATTGGAAATCAGCAGCTTGCCGCCGTTTCCTCCACCATTTCCTCCGCCGTTTCCACCACTGTTTCCAGCACGTCCACCAACATGCTCCTCAAACATATCATGCTGCCATTTATCAGGCAACTCTCTGGGCTGTGGAGACAAAAAAAATAAAATACAGGCTTGGTTTGTGTTTTCTTCAAGGAAACTCAGAGTGCTATTATAATGGCTTAAAGCACTTGAATGTTGAATGTCTGAAGGCTATAGAAAAAGATAATCTAATAACTAATTTATGGTCATTACTCCCTATAAACATCACGGGAATCAGGCTAGAGGCATCATCCAGGTCTTCACAGGAGGAGTCCATTCAAAAGGGATCTTTCTTCAGTGCCTGAAAACACTCTTCTTTCCACAGAGGAGGTGAGAGTAAGGCAGCGAGTTTCCACAGGTTGGAAAAAGCCCCATGTTAATTATGCGGCCAAAAAAAAATAAGCAAGGGCCCCACTTTGAAGCAGTTTTGACAGAAGGCAAAAAAAAAAAAATAGTTTGGTAGACAGGATTTCGGCTCCTTTTGCTAGAGCAGGCCATAAAATGCTGACAAAGCCAAAAAACAGCAACAACAACAACAACAAAAAAACACTCCAGCGAGGGTAAAACATCCGCATCAAGTCCCTCAGAGTCCATGCTGGTTCAGCTTCAGCTCCTAGCTTCTCCTGTTACTGTTAACTGAACCATGCTAGTTTCCGGAAGTCCGTTATCACGTAATTACACCTTTAATGACGCATTTTAAAATACATTTCCAACATTTTAACCATTTTCACAATTTCAACCGCGTTTCTTCCATACCCTCGTGTACGGCGTGGATCTGTTGTTTCGGTTGAAGTTGCTCTGTCGGCCCCGCGCCGGCCTCGACGGCCCGCCGCCTCGACCTGAGCCTCCAGCCCGGGCGAATGTTCCTCTCCCGCGGCTTCCACCTCCGCCGCTGCCTCCTTTCTTGCTCATCTTAATAATGTCGTCCAGAGACATGTCCATCTTATCACCCATGGCGCTGTTCAAATTTCACCGACAAAGAAGACAGACAAAGGCTACCGACTAAGCGTGCAGAGGAGGCTGTTTATAAGCTACCGGCGGCGCAATGTTGAAATCGACGGAAATGACGTCAGAAGTAAGCTTCGCTGACACAGAAGCTCCGCCTTTTGAAAAAAAAAAACTTTATTGAACAGAAATAATAAAAGATGTAAATGAATATGTGGTATTTTCTATATTTAAAAGATGAGTATGAAATATAATATTTTAAAATTTCTAAAACACAATGAAGTATCAAAAACCGTTTTGCTTGACATAAGCAGGACAGATTTAAACAGAGAATTCAGTTCAGTTTTATTTGCATAGCACAAAATCACAGCAACAGTTGCCTCAAGCACTGAGAATAAAATCTACAAAAGACATATCAAAGGTTCAATTTCTGACCATGAAGACTACAAAAATTGAAAACTAATATTTGGCAGGGAATATCGTAAATAAAGGTGCTCAAAGCTTATGGCCATCAAAAGACTTTTAAAAATATGATTTAGGAGGAGAGTTCAAGGAGTTTTCACTGAATCCACAAGCCCTAACTTTTTATGGTTTGGTTGATGGCAAAAGTATTTGATACCATGATGATGGACGTCAAGGGCCTTGTGTTGGCATCTGAGACAGTTCTGCTTTGTAGCTCCAGACACAAACGTTCTTTAAAAGCAATCAGTAAAATGTTTAAAGTGATTCTAAAAATATAGGGAGCCAGTGAAGAGAAGCCAGAATCAGAAATATTTGGATAAACTGTTTTGACTCATTCTTATACAGTATTCTTCATTTAACTGTTATATGTAAGTGTTAGATATTTTTTAAAATAAAACAAAAAATAAAACTGAAATATCGCTTTGTGAATGTTTATGAAAAGTTAAATTCAAGTCAACATTTTAAAAGAAACAACATGAGTAATAAGAAGAGGTAGAGTTAATATGACAGAAGAACACAAATGAATAAGAAGTTCTTTTTCTTACCGGGATTAAACACAGCAGAAAAAAAGGAATCAAACTTTTGAAAATTAGAATTATGTTATATTAGAAAATCCACTCTGATGTAAATTATGATTTTTTTTTCTCATGCAATTTAATAGTCTAACATTTTCCAAACACAAAAAGCACCAATTTTATACATGCAAATAAAATCTGAGATCGTGTACTAGCTGCATTTTCACTGTTACTGCTGAAGTAGTTTAGTAGTACTTTGATACCACAGATAAGGAACATAGTTTAACAACATAGTTTCAGCAAGCTGTAACCTGTAAGCTGCACTGTCAACGGTCGTAGAATAAACAACAATGACCACCCAGAGCTGTTACTCAACTGCTTTCAAACATTGCCTGAGGATTTCAGTTGGTGGCTTTAATTTGCAGAATAATTTGCATTACACTGAGAGCCTAACCGTTTACGTGTCTGAAACCCACCTACACGCCCACACCTTTTCCTGCATCCTCCTGTTTACATGGTGACCTGTTTCACACCACTCTTGCTTCTACAGTTTCTTTTCAGTTGCATACAAAAACTAATATTCAGCAACAAGCATATTTAAAAATGATTAATTTAATCAATCCAACAAACCAATTAAAATAAATGAATTAGTTTGTTGGATTAGATGTGATATTCCAGTGATATTCCCAGAAAAAAAATTCTGCATTTATTTAATGAAAAGTTTATGTTATATTTTCTGACACTGATGTAGAAAACATGTTTGAGTTACTGTAAGTTTAAAATGTTACCGGTGTTATTTTATGCTTTGATGTCTGCGAAAGAACCAAATGTTCTCCAGTATGAAATGAGAAACGCTACCAAGATTAACAACTCAGAGAGGCACAGAGGCTGCATCTATTAATACAACTTAAAATTCACTTTTGTTACTTTTACTGTGTATTTTTACACAAATATTCTTTTGTTTGCTTGTTTACTGTATTTAAAAATGTGTGGTGACCAGTGCAGGAAAACATTTTCCCTGACTTCACATTCTGTAGGTGCTGTTAAGACTTAAAAACTCTCCTGCTTTTGAAATTAGCATTTGAAGAGTATTCACTCTGTTGTAGGAGAAACTGTTCTAAAGTGTTTTTATTTTATGACTGAAGAAAACTGCAAAGATTCCTGCAGGTCAACATGTCAGTACAAAGGTCACCACAAACACACAAGCGAAACAGACATTGGTGGGATGTGACAAAAACTACCACAAATAAAAGCAAATGCAGCTACAATAAACCCCTAATTATTCATTCAAACTGGTAGAAGGTTATTGATTCCTTTGAGGTTTTTAATGTTTGGAGTTCTGGAGAAAGCCTGGAGCTCAAAAAGATACGTGTTGTCAGGGGCGATTTTAGCCCTTTTTTGAATCAAAGCACCCCCAAAGATTTCTTACTTTTTTGGACAATATTTGCTGTCTGTGTGACACACTGCTAAAAATATAAAAACCATACAGTACTTGGTTGAGACATAACATTTTAACAACAAAAGTATAGCAGAGTGCTCTGTTTATATTCTAAAAGTGTTTTAAGCTGGCTTGTTTCAAAGATTCTGTACAGCAGCTTTAAATGTTTTCCAAAAGCACACATACACTTATCAGTGTTTCTCAAACTTTTTACAGTGTGTACCACCTGAGAAATTGTCAAGCTCTCCCAAGTACCACTATGAAAGCATGAAACTCATAAATCTTACAACACAAAATTAGTATTATTAAATTAGTAAAATTAGTATCTGCAGTAAAGATTTTTATTTGTAATAATATATTCTGTTTTGGGAGTATATTTTTATGTATCTGTATTATATTATACATACACATTAAAAGTGAATCTGTCCAAAAAATGCACTCAGTTTACTTCTTACTCACTATGAGCATCATTCATTATTCTCCCCCAGTAATTAAGGTTAGGATATGTTTTTTTTTTTTTATTCCAATCCATTCTTCTTTTGCAGCATTTAAATAAACTTTATCAGATTTGATGGTTTTGTTACAGACTTTTCAAAAAAAGTGTTTTGCCTTTCTTTCTCAAATGTGGGGATTAAATTGTGTTAAAATGTACAAAACAGTGATGTCATGTTTTGAGACGAGGACCCAGGCACAGAGAGACTTGATGAATTTAAGAATCATATGATTTAAGAAATTTGCAGACTTGCACAGAGATGGTAAAATTATGATGACTGATAACAGAGATGAAGACAACAGACGATGAGGACAGGGAGGAACAGGGGTTTAAATGCACCCAGGAGACAGTCAGAGAGAACTCGGGACAACTGGAGACATTTAAGGATACAGGGACTGACAGAGACAGGGAAGAAGTCTCATTGTGACGTGTAAAGTTTATCTTGCCTGGCTGGGCAGCTCTCTGGGTGCTCAGCACCCCCAAAGCTCTAATCCTAGAATTGCCCCTGCGTGTTGTTCATTAAAATTGAAATGATTACTACACATTATTTCTTGAAAAACCTTGTGGATTATTGGAATAAAAAGGAGAATACTATAGGGGACTACATTTTAGTTTCCTTTCATGCTAATTGTATTTACCTAGCAGTTTGATCCAGCTGAATAAGTAAACTGCAAATTAATCCACTCAAAAACATAGAGTCAACTGCTTTCCAGAGCTGACTGATTTTCAGTCAGTGGAATAGTTTACATGACAATCGGATCATTCTGCCTCGCTCGATGTTTCTGAAACCACCTGAAGACCCAACCTTTTCATTATCTTCTTAACTGGCATCGTACAGACACGTCTGACACCCAGCCCTGGCAGATGGGCGCCCTCTCTCAGGTTTCTCTCTGCTAAAAGGGAGTCGTCTTTCCCACCAAGCGCTTGTTCATAGGGGATCATCTGATTTCTTGGGTTTTCTCAGAGATACTTTACTTTGGGTATAAACTATCTTAATGTTCATAAATCTGATTTTAACGACATTGAATTGATTTGAAATTTTTGCCAGTTACATTTTTTCCAAGTTGCTCAACTCTTGAAGTTTCCAAAACAGTGAATGACTTTCTTTGCATATCTTCAGTTTTTACTCGTTCATAAAGGAGCATTTCTCTTTATTAGCATTTCAAATGTTTTAGCATATTTAGGTAAACAATTGAACGAGGTATTCTGAACAATTAACATTTGCAGATTCAGAGGCCACACAACATGAGCACAGCATAATTACAACAATTTCTGAACACTGGAGCCTCCTCAGGCTCCAGCTCAAACACCTGATTCTTGACTTGAATTGTTTGATTTGATAGTGTTCGAAGTGTCCTGTTTCAAAGTAGGCCCACAATTTTCATTATTTTTGTTCTACAATATTATCAGAACAACAAAACATGATGTAAAAAATGCAAAATTAAAGAACCAAATAATTATAAAAACCAACTGCAGAGCAACCACTGACCATCACTGACCATTGAGTGACTTTGTATAACTGCCACATTACACAGCAAAAAGGAAACATTAGGTATGAGGTTTATGACAAATGTATACTGTGAGATCACTCACCAGACCAATTATTTGATTTTACACTGTTCTGATTTGAGTTTATGGCTCTGTGGAACATAAAAGTGTCGGCATCTGATGATTATTCTCTTCAGTACATCATGTCAACCAGTTAACCTTAGAAAACTAGTCCTGTTAGCTCTCAGTGTCAGTGAGGAATACTCTTTGAGAGTTCTGGCAAAATACTTAGTAACTTTCTTTACAATAGCAAGCTGTTAAAGGAAGCAATAAAACAGAGAGTGAAGTGATATAAATAAACTACCACAGCTACATCTTGATGCATTTTCAATCATCCAGGTAAGTAAATCTCCAAAAGTTGATTCTGTTCATCTAGACGTAGCGTTCAGATGAACAGATGTAATTATGCTGTGCTCATATCACAGCTACAAACAGGTAAGCCAAATCTTTCTGAGAACCTAAATTGAGGAGGACCGATTTTGAATTTGCAAAACGTCAGGTTTGGCCCCCGGGGACATGACATTGACATCTGTTTGTTTTTTTGCTGTATAATCAGCTATTTCCATAAATGTACCTTCATTACAAAAATGTTTTGAATAAACGTCTTGATGCATTCTCAATCATCCAGGAAAGTAAATCTCCAAAAGTTGAATCTGTTCATCTGGACGTAGCGTTTTGTGGGAGAAACGTTTCGTCACTCATCCAAGTGACTTCTTCAGTCTCAGCTGACTGCAGGTTTCCCCAAACCTTATAAACAGTACATTTGCATAATGACTGAAACCAGCCCACTGAAGGAACAATGGGCTGTGAGGTCAGTTCCTTAATCATAATTATGCAAATTCCCTGAATGGTACTCATGGCCATTGATCAGTGTTCTTTGATCAGTGGGTTTTGGTCAGTGATTGTTGATCAATGGTCATGGGAATTTGCATAATTATGATTAAGGAACTGACCTCACAGCCCATTGTTCCTTCAGTGGGCTGGTTTCAGTCATTATGCAAATGTACTGTTTATAAGGTTTGGGGAAACCTGCAGTCAGCTGAGACTGAAGAAGTCACTTGGATGAGTGACGAAACGTTTCTCCCACAAAACGCTACGTCCAGATGAACAGATTCAACTTTTGGAGTTTTGAATAAAGTCCAAATCAAATGAGAAAACCTGTAAATAGAAGTTGCAGATCAAGATGTTAGCCCGCTTTCTATCACACCATATTTCTTACCTTTGATCTTGTATCTGCACTAATCTAATTAATCTGTTGATTAGAAATATAAACTACCACATCAGCAGTTCATTGCATTAACTCAGCAGCCACACCTACTAATAGTTGAAGAATAACAATAAAATCCATTCAGAGCCTCTCACTCAACTGCTCTCAAGCACTGATTAAATATTTTCAGTCCTTGACCTTTTAGTGTGGAGTCCCTGACGTTACAATCAGATCATTGCTGTCCTTTTGTGTTTCACAAACCCGTCCATGGACCCATCTCTTATCTCTTTGTTTTGTGATGACACACTGTAAAAAAGAAAATGTTGAGAAAACGTAAAATTTCAAGGCAACATGATGCAAGAGATTTTTGAGTTTTCTCAACTTTTGCCAACTGCTGTTGACTCAACTAAGATTTACAAGTTCTGCCAACTTGGATCTCCTTGTTCACCTAATTAGGATAATCCTGGAAGTCTAACGAAGAAATTCTGGTTTCAATGCCATGTATTTCTGCCTTCACCAAACACAGATATTCTTGTTGAGTAATCATACAATTCTTACTCCAGTGAGTTGAAAATTTACCTATATAAACAAAGGAAAATGTATGTTGTTATTATACTTGAAAAAACACTTAATAAATAGATATAGAATAAAACAAAGCACAATTCAATGTTATCTAAAAGCTTATTTATTTTGTTCAACAGTCTTTTCAGTACATTTCAGAATGTCATGGGTAGTAGGGTGAATTTCTGTTAAAAAAAACAAAAAGAAAGAAAGAAAAGAAATAAACAAACAAAAACGTGTTGCCAGTTTCTTTTGGGTGCTTTGAGCACCCCAGCAGAGACGTTAAAATTCTAGAGTCCAGAACCAAAAAAGAAAAGTGTCCAGCAACTTAATAATTCATGCACACACACCCTGACCATCTTGTAAAAGCTGAACATAACTATTGCACATTAAATAGGGTAGTGCTACAAACGATTGCCTATGCACCCAGACATTGACATTTTACACAGGCTTACTATGATGAACTATGGAAGTTAAAAGTTCTTAGAAATGTTACCATCAATGAAGAGGAAACTAACACTATAACAAATCTTTTAAAATACTACAAGACAAATTTTCACCATATATTCTCAACAATACAGATTCATCTGACTAAAATTTACATTTCGAATAATGATTTATCCACTTCACCTTCATATTGTCCGACCAGGCCAAAATAAGATGGCCTGAATTGCTTCAAAGGTAAAACTCATCTGCTTTGGATAATCAATGTTGAGGGCATACAGAAGGCCAAAGAGGTGTGCCAGGGCAGTAGAGAGATCTGGAATGTTATGTAGCACGATGTCCCCTTCCAACACAACTGCATGTTCTCGCACAGACGTATCAGCATCGTCATCTTGTAGGATGGTGAGGATGGCAACTGATGCACCGTTCAACACTGGTTCCAAAATGTCAGTGTCCTGAAGAAAAGTAAAATATGAATTATTGAAAGCTAAGAAAAACTAAAGACAAAACAAATTTCAAAAGATTTTAACTTTAACCTCTATACCATGCTGGTCGTTTGACCCATGGAGGTTTTAAGAAGAAAAAGCTTATTTTCTTTTAATTAATGCCACCTTGTGAGTTTTGTACAAAAATAATTTTCTGCTATGGAACAACCACTAATAATGCCCAGCTGCTGCTCAGCAGAAAAAAAAAGGAGTGAGAGTTATGACAACTGCAATCCCCACTATAAAATTATCTGGACTGCACTGAGAAAGTGTACATTTCCATTTTGGATAAACTCATCCTTTAAAAACATCTCATAGCAATTAGTTTTACTTGCATTACTTTTTTGTACTTACTAAGCACTTCAGGAAAACCTCTGTTGCATCTTCTCTTGAGGAAAATGGGCAGGCCTCTCAGTGCCCGTTGGACACAGTGTTGGATGTCTAAAGAGTATTCAGTGGAAAACAAGAATTTCAATTAGTGAAGTAACATGGTGTACTATACACTATGCAAAATCAGAACTCTCATAGTAATGAAAGTAAAGCACAGGTCAGACTCAGCAACACGCAAAACGTACAACCCCCCCCCCCAAAAAACAACAACAACAACACCATGTTAACAATTTTACTTTCGTTTTACAAATTAAATAAAATACTGCCAAATAAGAACAAAGCAATGACTCATGACATTCATTTTTACTGACATATCCACTGATGTGTTTTGTTTGAAGCCAACATCTTTTTCAGTTTCTGTTAAGAGAAAAGTATACTCTCTTCTAAAAATGTCAGATAAAGGAGCACTTCACTCACCTGTTCATCAAGTTTATCCAGGAGGTCTTCCATCTCCTCACCAAGAGCTCCCTTCTTAGACCAGTACAGTTTCAGCAGGCCAGGCACAACTTTGTCAAGGGATGCATTGAAGGTCCCCAGGAGGTCTTTGCTTGTGATCCGATGAAATTTTCAGATATCTAAACAATACATTCACCAAAATAGTGTCATTTATTCAGCACAGAAAATTCCTGGGTAGCTGTCTTGGACAGTCTGCACCATGTTATATGCCTGACTGTGTTATCAACAGCAAAACCTACTTCAAAAATCTCTCATGAATACGTCTTTTGCACAGGAATAGAAACACCCCCCACAAAACCCAGTATCAATATGAAAATACATATTATGTTCTAAGTTGCACCAAAATATGTGACCAATCAGATTCTGTGACCTGCCTTAGTATTCTTTCCCTAACAATCTCAGACTATAGAAGTCCTATTTCTAGCACAAAAAGAAAAAAAATACATGCTAAGTCAAAATTATGAGATTGCCTTTCTGTTTCACAATTTCGATTTAGCATGGGGACTCTTGTACTGGCAGAAATGTTCAGGGTAAGGATTTCAATATAACACTGGCAAGGGCCTTGACTGGAGTGGTAGCACAAGATAATAAAGTTGGCCAATGCATTACCCCAGCAAATACCGTACTGCTTCAATATAAGTATAAATCATGCCCAATTTGAATAATAATTAAATTATAAATAAATTAGGACAGTCTTACCTCCTCAGAGGAAAACAGCGCAGGTCATCTCTCCTGGACCTCAGATACCATAGGCTGACACTCCACGACCTCTCTCCGCCTGAGAGAAAATGTTTGCAATAATGAAACATTTCAATATAATGTAGAAAAAAAAAACAAAAAAAAAAGTTACGGATCGGACTCCCCGATCCTTACTGCGCATGTGCAAAGTCGGACCGTACAGATCGCGTCTACCCGTGGAATTGTACATAAAATCAATACTCCACCAACAAAAAGGCTCTCAAAACAATACAATACTTTCCACAGCTTTGAAGGATGGGTCAGGTGTATCCTTCGTGGCCCACCCTATGCCAGAATTCATAGCGCGGCCCAGCCGATTCTAGTTTCAAACAATGGCGGCAGCCACTTAGTTTTAATATTACTCTTATTACTCTTTCTGGGTCACAAAGTAAACTTTTAAGGTATTTTCAGGCGAGAATGTAGCTGTGTAAATTTCAAATATCTGCTCAGTTTATTAAGACAACACATTTTTGCAAAAATGCTTCTACGTTTTCGGAGACGTCTGTTACCACCAGCTTCGATAGCTAGCTGGGGATTCAAGGCTCGCTAGAGCAGCGAGAGCAGCGAACTCCTGGCATATCATTTTCAACCCCCCGCGCGGTCCTTCGCTAGCTTAAACATGATATATAAGTCCCTTAGATGACTTAAATATGTTATTGTTTGGCTTTTTTTCAGTGCTTTACTCGTTCCACCCTCCTGGGTCCTCAGGAGGATGCAGCCTAGCGCTTGTAGAAAATCCTAATAACAGATGTCGTTAGCTTACCTGCTAGGGCAAATGGCCGGCAGCTCCCGCACCTGTCCAAAAAATGGTCAAATAATACACTCCAACTTCAGACCAGGTAAAATCCGTAATGGTCGAAAAATTGTAATTTTCATCCAACTTTGGCCACGTTTGTTCAAAGTTTCTTAGCAGGTTTTCAGTTCAGAACACATCGACAAACCACTATCACACAGTCTGCTCAGACTCGTTTGGTCTAGTTCAAACTTATTCAGACCACGACGTGTGCCAGTCACCTACGGGGTTTCCCACCGGTTCCCAACTCGACTCAAAAAATCTACTCAAAAGTTGATAATCTTTGTTATGCTCGCTAGAAAATCTTAGTTAGGACAACAATGGAAGAAATTTGTTGGGCAGACAAGCTATTTTAGGTTGTAAATGGAAAGTTTTATTTCTAAGTCAGTTTAATTTGAAAACTTTACTCAAATCAACAATTACTAGTTATCGTTTTTACAGTGCATGTCCCACACCTCTCTGCTCTTTATCTGTTTGCAATTTATCCGCTGCTGGATTCAAAAAACAGATATTGTTTCGTTTCTTTCTTCTACTTTGTTTCATGTTGGAAGTATATTCTTGAAAAAATATGGTTTATAAATAAACTGTGCTGACTTATTTTTAGCTTTGGTCAAATTGAATAGCAGCATCAGTTCTCTAGAGTTTCAGTAGAGCCCGACCAGACTGGACCATGAATAAAATAAGGCTTGATGAGTTGAAGAAATCACAGTATTGAAGTGAAAGCACTGAAACTAGTAAAATAATAAAATGTATTATCTTAGCATTTCTGATACAAAACTAATAGTTACCCCTTCACTAGCTGAAGCAGATGGCTGCCCCTCTCTGAGCCCAAATCTGTCTGACATTTGAATTTTTACATTGCAGTTTAAAGTGATTTGCATTTGGTTGGGTTTTTTGGCAGTATAAAAAGAAGAAAAGTTAAAACAACATCCTCAATAACAGCTTTGTACTGAAAATATGTGGGGCTAATTTAAATGAGTGTTACTGCTAGAAATATCAGGCACAGAAAAATGACCACTATGACTGACAGATTCAAAAAAAGACAAATTTATGAGACAAAAAAAGCTGGCAGGCAGCTGGGCATAGCAGGGAACGTTAGCTCAGATCAGAAGCCAGCTCACTTTAATGAAAACGAGCTTGCAGTTCTCTGAATTTTCAAAGTTAAAGTCACAAATGAAAAGAACACAAACCTAAAACAAAAGTAACACAGTCAGCCGCATGAGAAAAATTAAATGACAACAGTTCTGTGCTGGAAATGTTAAGTAGAACTGAAAAAAAATGACACCTGTAATTAGTCTGTTTTTAAGAAACAGTCCCAATTATTTTACTTATTTTACACTCTAAATAAATTCAGTCTTGGTGATAATTTCATTAAGTGGGTAAAAATTTTGTACGATAATCCTCAGGCGTCCATTTTGTCTAATGGACTGAAATCAGATAGTTTCCCATTGTATAGAGGAACGAGGCAAGGCTGCCCACTGTCACCTCTTTTGTTTGCTATTGCCATCGAACCATTAGCCGAGGCTATAAGGACGGCACCTGATGTACGGGGCTTGCAAATCGATTATGAGCATAAGATCAGTCTATATGCAGATGATGTTTTAATATTTATTTCTGATCCAGAGACATCAATACCGGCTTTACTTAACATTATTGATACATTTAGTCAATTTTCTGGTTATAAAGTAAATTTGACTAAGTCGGAGGCTATGCCAATTGGGAGCCTTAATTCAGTGCCAACTGGACTGTTTTCTTTCCCCTTCAAATGGTCCCCCACAGGTTTTGTATACTTAGGGATATTTATAACTCCAAAATTTAAACAAATGTATTGTCACGGCTGGGGCAGCAGTCGTGTTGTGGAATGAATGAGGACCCAAGATGCAGATGGCGGTGGAGATGCGAATGAGGATTTATTTACAGTGAGAAATAACCAAAGCCAGGGCAGAACTAAACATAAACCTAGACTGGGAAAACTAATCACAAAAGGAGGACACGGGGCGAGGAACAGAGAGACACAGAGAGACACGCAGTAACACTGAGGATTCACAGAGGATGAACACAGACAACGCCACGAGGAGCACAGGCAGACACACAGTATAAATACACACACCAGGTAATCAGGAAATGGCACACAGGAGGGAACACGGCTGGAACTAATGGGCATAACGAGACACAAACCTACAAAGTAAAACAGGAAACACACAGACTGTTTTACAACACAAACACGGGGACACGAACAGAGCACCGAGGACAGACACAGGTAGGGCTGATAAAACACTAAACTCCAGGTTCAGCCCTAAACTAATACAAAATCAGAATAAACACAAAGCACAAAATGAAATCCAAGGAAACACAAAACGCTGGGTCAAAATGACCCAGGACCATGACATGTATAAAGCAAATTTTGTCCCTCTGTTCGAGAAGGTAAAGCAGGATTTGGAGAGATGGAATTCCCTACCCATTTCCTGGCTAGGACGTATAGCTTTGATTAAGCTGAATATTTTGCCTCGACTGTTATATCCTGTTCAAATGATTCCAGTTATATTTTCAAATAGGGTGATGAAGGATCTGAATGGCTGGCTAAACTCTTTTATATGGAGCAAACGCAGACCAAAACTTAAGATGGCTACACTGCAGCTCCCAGGTTCAGTAGGGGGTTTAGATTTACCAAACATTAGAACATATCAATTGAGTACTCACATGTGCTATATTCATGACTGGGTCATAAATAATTTACACTCTATCTGGTTGGGGATTGAAACCTGTCTTTCAAAGTATCCATTAAAGGACTTACTGTTCTTTAAGAACTTTAAAGATATTAGATTGAGCTGTGATAATCCAGTCACACTTAATACACTTAAGTCCTGGCGATCAGTATGTCGAATTGAGGGAAGGTTGAAGTTAACATCTGTGTTTACCCCTATTGTGAATAATCTTGACTTTCAACCCGGAATGTTAGATATAGGTTTTAAGGAATGGAAGAACAAAGGAATTCACAGACTGAGGGACTTATTCTCCAACAATGTGGTTATGCCATTTGATCAAATGGTTGAGAAATATTCTCTCCCCAAACATGACTTTTTCCGTTACTTACAGATAAGGCATTATATCTTGCATAGTACTAACTTTAGTGAGAATCATGAAGTCTCTCCTGTTGAAAAATTATTATTTTTAACAGACAAAGAGGTACCTGTGAAGAAATTTTATAAGGCTTTATATTCTGTACCTTCAGTGATGTCACAGAGGCTTAAAGGCACATGGGAAAAGGAGTTAGGTATAGCAATTGATGAAGAGTGGAAAGATGTCTGGAGTTATGCCAAATCAATCTCAGTTTGTAATCTTACCAAAGCAATACAGTTAAAAATCCTACACAGAATGCATATATCCATATTTCACAGACATCAGTATAATCCTACCTTTTCACCCATGTGCCTCAAATGCAAGACAGAAATTGGTACCCTAATTCACAGCTTCTGGTCATGTTTGAAATTGCAAGAATATTGGTCTAATGTGTTATCTGAAACGGAGAAGATTTTCTGTTGTGAATTGGAGATGGACCCTGTGTCTCTCATACCCCAGTATGAGGCCTCCCCAGCCGGTGGTTAATATCCAAGAATAATAGGAGATTGTACTGTGTTCTCACCTATGCGGCGAGGAAGAATATACTACTCCAATGGATTAATGAAAAAGCACCAACTATTAAAGGTTGGCAAAGAGTAGTGTTGGATGTAGTCCCATTGGAATACCTTACATGTGTACTGCACTCAAAAACAGATCAATTCTTTAAGGTGTGGGAACCATACTTGAATTATCTGGAACCTGATGTTTCTAATATTATGTTACAAGGATTCTCTTGAGTGTTCCAACTGCAACATATTGGGACTACAGCTATTGTAGTGTATTGTATTCTTTCTTTCTTTCTTTTTTATTTTTTTAGATGGACCTGAGCTGGTGTTTTGTGCTTAGTTATCAGTCTGTTTATTTGTTTGTTTTTGTTCTGTTTTGTTTATTTGTTTTTTGTTTGTTTTTGTTTTTATTTTTTTATTTATTTTTGGTTCTGAATTGTACACTTTATTATGTTATGCAATTATGTACTATTTGTGAAAACAGAAAAAACTAATAAAAAAAACATTATTTAAAAAAAAGAAACAGTCCCAAAATAAAAGTTTGGGACTGTTTCAACTATGTGAACCTGAAAATTTTGTCCTGCTTTTTTGCAAAAAAAATTAAAAATTTTCTGCAAGTTGACTAATCAGGGAATTATGTCATTGATTGTACTGTTTTCAGTTTTACAGGCCATCACAAAAACTACCTCATTATGAACATCTCTAAAACAAAAGAAATGAAATGATTTCTGAAGATTCAGGTTTCCTCTCCAGCCTGTGAACGTTTGTGTGGTGGACATAGAGGTGGTAACACAACATAAATATCTAGGTTTACTCCTAGATACAAACTAAACATAAAACGGCAGAATCGCCTCTATTTGTTAAGGACACTAGGATCTCCTGACATCCGCAGTAAATTGCTGCAGATGTTCTGTAATGGCAAGTGTGCTTTTCTATGCTGCGGTCTGCTGGGAAGACAGCATCAGAAACAAGGATGCAAGGAGGCTGGGCAAAGTAGTGAAGAAAGCTGGCAGACTGGACACACTGTGGGTGGTACAGGAAAAGAAAAACATCAGTACTGGAAGATCATTCGCACCCACAGCCATCAGGCTTTTTAATTCTCATACAAATAGGACACGCGTTATGTCAGACACTCAAGTTTCCCTTTGGGATCAAAAAAGTTATTCTCATTCTTATTAATGCAAATGTTCTGGCAGAAAACCAAATGTTCACCAGCTGGACAATGAAATGAAACTTGACTTTAAAACATTCCAAGAATTAGCAAATCAGAAAGCCAGCAAGCCTTAATCTCCTCTTTTGAATTCACTTTTTAATAACTTCTGTGCCCCTCGTCCTTTCTTTTCTTCAGTACATTTTTATTTGTATTTTTTTCTATTCCTCACACTGACCAAATTTTCTCACAGAATGAATAAATAAATAGACTTCACCAAAGGTAAAAACAAACAAACAAAAGTTGGAATCAGCGTTGCCAAGGAGTTTGGCCTGGTGGTCACGTGACTCCCATCCTAGAATACCTGTGAAAAGTCGCTAAAAGTCAGATTTCTGAGGCTAGCTATCACCTATTCATTTTCTGTTCATTATATTCATTATTTATTTATCGAAATTGTTTCTTAACCCTGTTCATAATTATTTAGTTATAACTTATTTTATAACTGCGTGATTATTAGTCAGCGAATGTCGCTTTGTCTAATTGTTAGCTAACTGTGCGGCAGAAAAATGGCGACTAATGGTCGTGAGGAGGAAAGCACCGCTGCCGCTGCCGATGCTGCGATCTGGAGGCAAAGGCTGCTCAAATGCTGGAACTTTGTCCTGGTCAACAAGTTTTTGTTTCTAAGTCTGTTGGGGGTTGCTGGTGGTAAGTGATGACTGGTTAACCCACCAGTTAGTTTGTTCTGAGCGGTATGGTTTTGTGTTGCTGTTTATTCCAGGTTGTTGTTTAGCTGCACAGCTGTGTGACTAAATGTCTGTGAAAGTGTTTTATAAATACACTTACAGGGTTAATTTACTTCTGATGCAAGTCAAACAGTATGAGGCAAGTCCACAGGCTTAATCACTGAATTTTAATCAGGGTAAATGTGAACTAAAATAACGTCAATATTAATCACATAAAAATGATGAGACAGCTCAGTAATTGTGTTGTTTTTTATTTTCATTTTATTTTAATTAAAATACAGCTATAATACAACTTTGTCGCACTTTACCATTACCAGATACACATTTGCGCATGCGCCAGTGGTTTCTTTAATTCCTTCTTTTTCTTTATGTTGCTAGCAGCTGTTATTTAAAATGGTTAGCTGGTCACACGATCAAAACTCTTTTTTGGCATATTTGTTGCAGGTGAAAATCCCAACAGGCTAAACAGCTACATCTGGTGGGCTAATGGAGCCATCGCAGGTGTTTTCACCATTTCCACTGTTGACAGTTGAAAGCTGCTGATGCCTCCTTGCTGTTGAAATAATTCAAATAAAGTTTAAATGGGAACATTAGAAAAGATTGCTCCTGCAATTTATTTACTAAAATTAAATATTACAATAAAACAGAAAGAATAAAAAAGAATTACCAAATAAAAAACAAATGTGCTAGTTTATACCAAAACAGCACTATTTCTTTTTGAAAGTGTAAATAAAAATACTCGTTGTTTGTTTAAAAAAATCTAACAGACACGGTTTACACTGATGATTCATTCAGAGTAACTTTCATTTTTATCCAAATCTTTTGCAAAGTTGTGGGATGAAAAATTAGCACACTGAAGGCTAAAAAACAAAAATGAAGGGGTTTCTGTCACAAGAAGACTTTTGTGAATGAAAATGAGTTTGCAGTTTGTTGTTGGCCTTAATAATATGATTGAAAGGAGGTGTTAGTTTAAATGTGTGAGTTTATTAATAACTTTTAACCAAGAAAAGTGTAGTAATATTGATCCTTCACTAAAAATAAACAAAAAAATAACAATCAAACATTTACTTGTAATTTGGCAGGGTTTTTTTTTCTTTATTAGGATTGTTTTGTTTTGTCTCTTGTTTATAAATTAAAACTTTAATCCTGAAAATTTCTTGTTTTTTCACAGGTGTCATTCTGGGCTTGATTCTGAAGACCTACACACATTTAACTTCAGTCACCCGGCACTACATCGGCTTTCCTGGAGAAATACTCATGCGGATGCTTCAGGTGGTTACTGTTCCTCTTATTGTAACCAGTGTGGTTGTTGGTAAGTTGCATGTTTTTGTTTCCCTCACACTGTTAACTGGTTTGGGAAAGTTTTGGCAAGTTATCAAATATCCAGACAGACCTGTCATCCATGTGACCAGTGAGTAACTATGTTAAAGATGGTATGTTCATATCCTTGACCTGGTATAGGATGGGAGAGGTTTGAGAATTTGAGAAATGTGTTTAAATTGCTTGTGTTGGTTTATATATGTTCGTGTGTGTGTGTGTGTGTGTGTGTGTGTGTTTAGGTGTTTCTGGTCTAACTGTCAGAGCATCCAGAAGAATTGCCATTCGTGCAGTGATATATATTATGTCAAGCTCACTGATAGCTGTGATCACAGGTGAGACAAATGTTTCAGATTACCAACAATTATTAATTATTATTAATTAATCCACTTTTTAAGTGTGATATTGTTAGGCCTTTTCAGGAAAAAAATGCTTCTTTGGTTTCACCAAGGGTCCACTGAGAGTTTAACATGACCCAAATTCTTTCAGCTCCAATCAAACAATCAGGGTGGATGTTCTCCCATTACAATAATATTTAACAAGGTTTAGTTGAATTAAAAGTTATTTCCAAAAGAACTAAGATGTGCATCACCGCTTTACTTTGAACATAAACACAGACAGAAAACTAAATATGAGTAACATTAGGGGTGACTGAAGTTAGGTTCACATCTAATGACCTTCCCCATGTGGCTGGTTATAGAGCTGTGTTTAGCTGTGCTAATATAGACACATTAGCAAAGGACAAATGTTTTGTGATGGTTAAATTGTTCTCAGTAAAAGTGCTTGTTGAAGGTCACTGATGGGCCGAGACAAAGACACAGAAAATGGACCAAACTTCAGCCAGAGAAGTTCTGACATGATTCTTGTGCAACACCTAATAATTTGTTGCTGATTTGAACGATTCGCCATGAAAAAGTCCTGATCCTAAGCTAAATGTCCACAGTGAAATCCTACCTGAGAATGATCCTTTTCTTCTTTCAGCTGCTCCCTTTAGGGGGTCGCTATAGCTGTCCCCATCTCCCCTGATCCTCTTCTTTCACACTAACCCCTGCATGTCCACTTTGCCTACATCCATGATTTTTTGGAGAGAGTGATTTATTTCTGAAGCATTCAGGACACTGTGAGCCTCTAGTGTCGACTGTGAGTGTTTTTTTTATAGCTTAAATATGTGCTTATACATGAATAGTGCTGATAAAGAGCTGCAGAGGCAGAGAATGATCCAGAGCACGAAGTGCTTGGACCAGGAAACAGGATCGATATGTCATCCCTTAGCAGCCAGGGTAAAACATCTGTACGCATTTGTTCTTGATTCCTACACTCAGTCTTGAATTGTGTGTTGTAGGAATGATATTGGTCGTGATTATCAAGCCAGGAGTCGACTACGTTGAGGATGAAGAGCCAGAAGGTGAGGAAGATTTCTCCACCGTCGATGCCCTGCTGGATCTGTTAAGGTGGGACATCATTTCAGGCTGGAATTTCTGTTCTCCAGGAAGGTTTTTCAGGTCTTCTGTCATTCATCATTAATGTGTTGAGGAGAAATATTCTTTATGTGAGTTTTGGCAAAACATCAACAAAATTCACGCCATATCCTTGGGTTGTGTTTGTTTTATATTTGGTCGACATTTAAAAGATTAATGAACGAGCTTTCTTGCACATAGGAACATGGTCCCACAGAACTTGATTCAGGCTTGCTTCCAACAGGTATGATTCAGATGTGCGCCTAACTTTCTCGGGTTAATATTCTCTTATCAAGATGAACATGAATATTTTTTATTTGTTCTCGTAGTACAAGACTTCCACAGTGGTGGTGGAAAATGAGGATGATGACCAAAACTCCACCGTGGGAATGGTAAATGTTTGTGAGCTGATCTGCAGCATTACAGTCTGAGACACGCGAAGTTATTCTGAGACCATCGTTGTTTTTGTGTCTTCAGAATGCAACAGATGTGCAGCTCGTGGGCCAATATGTTGAGGGAACCAACATGACGGGCCTGATCATTTGGGCTTTTATTTTTGGCCTCGCCATTAACAGGATAGGAGAGACGGGGGACGCCCTCGTGG
Organism: Oreochromis niloticus; assembly: GCF_001858045.2. Classification (NCBI taxonomy): domain Eukaryota; kingdom Metazoa; phylum Chordata; class Actinopteri; order Cichliformes; family Cichlidae; genus Oreochromis; species Oreochromis niloticus. The sequence continues at coordinate 38,037,256 of NC_031971.2, read as the reverse complement.
AGCTCCTTACTGTCATTAATGAGGCCACAAAGAAGATTTTCAACATGATACTGGGGTAAAATGAAACATAAATTTGCTCTCTCTATTCCATTTTTTAAAAATCATTTTAGAAACGCATCACAAGTTCTGTAGTGTAACGTGTGAAATACATGAAACAAACATTATACTAATCTGTCTATTACAGTAAGAGTATTGACAGGATTCACATATTCTTTCTAGAATATTATTTTGTTATGAAGAGCTTTAATTGCATTTATGTATTGCAGTTTGTTCTTATTTGTTCTTATTCTGTCAGATCATGTATGACTGTTGCATACAAGCGATCTCAGCAGATTACCTGCTGAGAGTAAATGATGTCAGTGATCCTGGCAGAAATGAAATAAATTACTTTCAAAAGTAATTTGCCAACACTGGTGATGAACCTGTCTCATTAGTGCGCTGACACCAAAGTGGAAATGTGATGTGCCCGTGGCCCAGCCACTATTTTACACCCCGCGAATGACTGGATACTTGAGTGTGAGTTAATTTCATGGCATTAATTAATCATTTTTTTAAAGATTTGGTTTCTGTTTTCAGATATCTGCCCATAGGAGTGCTATTCATGGTCACAAGCCACGTTGTTGAGGTTGAGGACTGGGAAACTGCTCTGAGTCTTGGAAAGTTCATGGGAGTGGTTATTTTCGGGTATGTGCACCTTAACAGTGGCTCCTCTTCATGTGGCAGCATTTGAAAACTTGATGATCAGTTGTGGGGCGTTTAACTTTGTGTAGAGGAACTGGTGCTTCCTTTAGATGCCCTGAAGGATGATTACAGGATAAAGTTCTGGACCCCAAATGTGCAACGTCAGTTTTAAGGAAATATGAACATTAACCACCAGATAGGTCTGTTAGCTCAAAAAAAAAGTCTTCTTTTGGGGGAATTTTGAACAATGGAGATATATAAATCCTTCAGTTGAGTCTCATTGTTTTTGGCAGTGAGAAACTGTACTTGGTATAATCACAGTTGGTTGTGTATATACTGTTTTTTCAGGCTTCTGATCCATGGCCTGGTGATTCTGCCAATGATCTTTTTCATGTTTGTGAGGCGTAACCCTCTCCCTGTCATGAGAGCGGTCACCCCGGCCTTAGTCACTGCAATGCTGATCTCATCCAGGTAAGACACACACAGAGGGCGGTGTTCTGTTGTAATCAGAGGCCGAGTAAGTTCAGATGTAATCCTGGGTTTACAGGCTTATGAAGGTGGTTCACTTTTTCCTTTCTGGCTTCAATTAGGCTGTATTTATGTCACATTTTTCCATTTTCTCAATACTGCTACTCGTGTTGCATCCAGTTTCTATTATTAATTTCTGACATAGTCTGACCTTCTTTGTGAAATATGTTGGTGTAAGTGAAGCCAGATAAAGAAAAGGTTTTAGCACAGGCCCCACAGCTGACCGAGTAAATATTTTATAATTCCATAACTGTTTAAGCACTAACAAAGGATGTTCTGTGTCTCATAGCTCTGCTGCACTACCCCTCACGTTTTTGTGCTGTGAGGAGAAACTGAGGATCAACAGAAAAGTCACTCGCTTCATGCTGCCCATCTGCACCAACACCAACATGAACGGAAGCGCCCTTTACGAAGTGGTCGCAGTAGTTTTCATCGCCCAGCTCAACCGCATCAATCTGAACTTGAGCCAGTTAATTACCATTGCGTACGTCAGTATTTCTGTTGTTTCAGGCCTTTAAAAATGCATCATGCAGACTCTGAAGAGTCTGTACGGTTTGCTTTGGTGTGCAGTGTGACAGCAGCAGCCACCAGCATCGGCGCAGGAGGGATCCCAGCTACAGGAGCAGTGACCACTCTCTTTGTTCTGACAGCGGTCGGCCTACCTGCTCAGGATGCCTCTATTCTGGTGGCTGTAGAATGGCTCCTGTAAGTTTAGCTTTCTTTTCATTTTAATGTCTAACACATTACTACTGCTGCCTCTTCACATCTTAAAAATTGTTTGCTGTGTTTGTGTAAAGTTCCAAAGATCTCAGCGAGTTCCTGAAGTCCTGCAAGGTAAACCCCAAGAATCATTACTTAAAACACAAAGGAAGGACCACGAATAATGCAAAGAGCATGAAACTGTAGTGATATTAAACTATAATGTTGTTTTGCGTATGGAGGCTATCCCGGCATCAAATTATCCAAGTGTGTTGCGTCATAAATCCAGTTCTGCATTTTGTAAGAAATCAAACTCTTTGACTCTTTTTACAGTTCAGCGAGTTGTGATGATTTTTAATGATGTATAGACCTCTGCCTTCAAAGGTGTACATGAATCCCTGTGAGCACTACGGGCATGCTTCGACTCGTTAAACTAAAGACATGCCACCATTCAGTTGCTTGTAGACCACCTTTAGCAGCAGTAACTTGAAGTAACTGTTTTCTGTGTGGCTTTATCATCTTTAGTGTCACTGTGGAGGAATTTCAGCCCACTCTTTTCAACAATGCCGCTTCAGTTCATTCAGGTTTTCAGGCATTCATTTATGCACAGCTCTTTTTCAGCCCAGTTTTAGCTGTCGGCAGATGGCCTCACATTCGACTCTAGAGTAGTTTGATATACAGAAGAGTTCATGGTCGACTCAATGACTGCAAGCTGCCGAGGGCCTCTGGCTGCAAAACAAACCCACATTTCGGTTCATATTTGTATTGATGTGCTATGTTTAGCTGTTCATGTGTTTCAGGGTTAAGGCTCATTATCAGAGTTTAGAAAGAACGATTTGCTGACTGACTGCGTTCTGTGGTCATTCTGTGCCTTTCAGAGATCGATGCAACACTGTTGTCAACGTCTTTTCAGACTGCATTGGCGTGTCGATCATCTATGAAGTGTCCAAAAAAGAACTGGAGGAGCATAGACAGGAAATGATACAGTAACTATGATGACTTCCTTTCTTTTTAACCCTAAGATTTCCTCAGAGGTCCTCAAGGCCCATTTAGGATTTGTTTTTGTTACGATATGATAATTTAGCCTTTTATGAAGAAAAAGGCTGAACTGTATTAGTTGTAGTCAGGAGTTCTGCAGCCTTGAGAGCTAATAAACTAGAACTGGAGATTCCTGACTGATTCTCTTTAGAAGATGGAAATCTGAACGGAAACCCCCAATGCGAAAATAGAGTGAGAGGATGGAAAGAGCATTTTTAAAGTTTAAATGAAAACTGTTCAGCACAAATAAAACCACCTTGAGACACATATATAGACAATATAAAAGATGGACATACATGCTAGCTTCCCAGTTCAGACCCCGATGCTAAGTGCCTTGAATCAGGAGTGATATCCGTGGCCACAAAATAATTTCCAGGCCGGTAGAAGCCTGAAAAAAAAAAAGGCCTTTAGCTCCCTCTGTGAACTCAATAAACACGCCCCATTATAAGTTTACAGACTCGGTGGCTAATTTCAGGCCATACTGAACAAAACTTGTTTTATTTTGTCATTTTTTGTTATCCTAAAAGCGATGATTTCACCGTGCGATTCCCCCCTCACTCATCACACTGGGGCTCGAAACAGAAAATGCCTCGACTTGGTAACAAAACCTCACTAACCAGTAGGCGATGTCGCAGCGGATACGTCCATCTTTATACACACTTTGTTCATGTCACATGTTTGTGAGATGGAAAATGTTTACAGTTTGTTTTAGATCTTAAATGACCACATCTTACTTTTCTTTGTCTTTGCTAGGATGGATTTCAGCAACGCTGCGGACGTTGCCCCTGACCAGATCCAGGTCCACTTCAGCGACAGGGAATCGGAAAACGAGTCCCTACATACCCCACCCGAAAATCCATTCTCTGAATTCAGTGATGCAGCGGAGCAGCTCGACCCAAACCCGTCATCCTGAGACCCAGTTTCAATGATTTAGTGATGAGTACAGTGCAGCAGTGGATGTGGTACAAAAGCCAGTTGATCTGTGTAAAACTCAGAATCAGAATCAGAATCAGATGGAATAGATGAGTCTTGTTAAATAATCTCAGCTGTATATACTTCTATTAAATTTATGTAACAAGCTGTTGAAAGTTATTGAAATGTATTTAATCTTGATGGAGTAAATCTAGTTATTATTTGGGTTAGAATAAAATTCATACAATCACTTTTGGCCTCATTTTCATGCCAGTCTTCTGCTGGCACGAAAGTCTCTAAAAATCCAAATGCAGTCTGAAATTATGTTGAATTTTGGGTTTATGCATTACGGACATCATACACGTGTTAGAAAAAGATCACTGGCAGAGAGGGAGGCTGATACTGAAACTGATCAGAATCCTTCAACAGGAGAGAACACAAAAAACAATGCTGTAATATTAGGACCACTCTGGTCTTTCTGGTCCATATTTTCGTCTTTGTGCATTTATAATACCAAATTTTCTATTGTTATTTTGAGTTACACAACAACAATAGTAGAGGTGGATGAGTTTAAATGCATGGGATCAAACATCCAAAGGAACAAAAGGAAAAAAAAAGTTGTAAAAGATGCTCGGAAAACTGAATGTAAGCAGCACAGTCTGGTCTTTTTCTGCTTTCCGTTCTCCCGTTAGGGGTCACCGCTGCAAATCATCTGCCTCCGGCTCACCGTGTCCCTAACACCCTCCTCTAGCACACCAACACTCTGCATGCCCTCTGTCCATAACTTCAGTAACCTCTGTGATCTTCCTCTCCTCCTCCTGCTGGGGAGCTCCATATTCACCAGCCTCGCTATTCTCACCTCCACACTCTCCCTCTTCTCCCTTTGTCTTCAGTCATCAGTGCCAAAGTTTACAAATTTACACCAACACCTTAAATGTGTCATGCATGTGCACATCTGCAAAACTTACAGCTGCCCAGGGTTTGTGACATTGTTGCTCTGATTATGTCATAGCCAGATGGGCTCAGTACCATAATTACAGGACCTGGTCCTCAGAGATCCTGAGATCAGATTCACCCATCATATTTGAAAATATTTAGCAGTTCGGTGACTCATATTAATATATCCCTTAATCTTTTCCTATTTTTTTGGCCATAGTTGGAGTGAATATCTGACTTTATGGATGATAATGTGTTTGTTTATGTGTCTGCATGTTCGGCTTTTATTCTAACTATGAAGCACTTGGGTTTTGAAAAGTGCTATACAAATAAAGTTATTATTATTATTATTATTATTATTATGTCAAAGCAGCTGCAGCTCTAACTTTATGCCTTACCACAAACCAAAAAGGTGGAAAAACAAAAATTAGCCAAAGTGTTAGTGGTGTCCCTCAACTCACCTGTGCTCAATAAAAGGAATGATAAAAAAATAAAAGTCAGAAGATTACGGCCAAAAATTTGAACAAGTTAAAAAAAATCTTAATCTTCAGGCTGCAGAGACTCAAAGATTTCAACAGAGCAATTACCGGTTCCCTCAACACGGGGAAAGCTAAGCACATGCATTATTTCGCTATCCTCTCAGGGCATCTCACAGGAAGTGCAAAGTCAGGGTAGAGTAGCCACAAGAGAATAAAATCCAAAACTAAACTAAAATACTAAAATAGAGCAGATACACTGAAGTCAGTGCACTGTCACTGAGGAAACACAATATTTTCAGGTCAGTGCCAGTCACTTGGGTCAAATTTAGGACCAACATACTGACTGTAAGAAATAAGAGATCTACAGTAAGTCCTCATTAAAACCACAGTAAGTGGCAGCC